>NW_024081507.1:0-19205 GCF_003009895.1 Hyaena hyaena
CAGAATGCAATGCAAGTGCTTGAGTGATAGCACTACATAGAGTCCACAATTTCAGAGGGATTATGTTACCCTTCTGATGCTGTTGCTGTAATTCCTTCTGTATTAATTTCCATTCCTTTAAATTTAATTGTACTTTGGGTTGGCACTTAAACCCATAACAATGCTGCTCCACAAGGCGGAATAACTCAGATAAACGGCGACTAGATGCCTTCACCCCGATGGAGTGGAGAAATCCTTTGACTAGCTCCATGTATTGTGCCTTTGCTGATGGGGAATTCCCCATAATTTTCCCGAAAGTTCCCCTGCCTTGGACCTACAATCCCCGAGGGGTAATCACCCTTTCGGTTTCGTTCGCCCTCTGCCCCGCGTTTGGGCGCCAGATGTTGCGGACGAACTGACACAAAGGACAACACACACACAAAGGACAGACACAGACACAGCTCCGGCTGGAGAAACAATTCTACGCAAGCCCCTCTTGTGGTTTATTTCATACCCCGGTAACTGGATACAAACTGAAATCTACAAGATGCATTCCTTTACCAATTAAGGGCAAGTAGCCAAACACATTTCAAGGACGGGGGGAGCAAAGGGAGGAAGCGACCACAACATGTTTACTAAGAGGCCTGCTCACAATTCCAGCCTCCTCCTTATTTCTAAGGAGGGCATGTTCCCTCGTTTGCGAGTGGACCATTAAACTTGGATATTGTGTGCAGGCCTCCTGGCAGAGCACCCTGTTTGCAGGCATGCTTTGCCCAGGCAGGGAGCTCCGAGTGCAGGCACATCCCCGTGTCCCTAACCACGCTTTCTTGTGGTCGCTGTCGGGCTCCCACAGATACCTTTTCTCAGTCTCTGAATACTACAGATGGAGAATTAGATTCTACTACAGCCACCTGTTCCCTCTCTTACTCCATGACTTTTTTTTTTTTTTTTTTTTGCGTGTATGCAGAGACAGAGAAATCACCATGAGTTGTCTGCTATGGAGTCTCTCCATTTTATTTATTAGAAACAAGGTTAGAAACTGCAGGTTTTATTTTATGCAAACTCTACTCTCTCAAGAGAGTAGCAGGAGCTCATTGTTTTAACAGCACTGGCTGAATTATAACGCCATCAATTTTTCTTTATCCTATTTTCTCTTTCCTTTACAAAGAAATAACCTGAGGTCACAAAATGAAGATTTGAGGCTATATAATATGGGTTTCCTCAGTTTCTCAAGAGCCTTAGGTGTTCTGTGTGTTCTTGACTTTCTATTTAACTGGGAAAGGCTTGGTTCAACCCAACCAAGTTTTCATAGTAGTCTCAAACATTCCATGGTTTTGGCACTAACAAAAGCCCCAATTTCTGCAGAAAACAGAGTGTTTCAAGTTAGCCCAGCTAATAAACCATTACACAGAGCTAATCAACCACTACGCAGAGAGGAGAGATTCCTGAGAAGGGGTCCAGCCAAATGAGCCTAGAGTTTTCCCTCTGACCCCTGTCATCCTAGGTGAAGTTTTCTTTATGCAGCTCACTCTCCTTTATCAAAATATTGAGGTTCTCACAACACCATAACAAATGCAGCAAAGCAGTTTTAAAATCATGGGGAAAACTTCCACCTGCAAGATTTCCCCTTAGAGACTTGGATTTGGGACAACAATGATGTCTATTTTTTATTAACATCTGGTGGCTCCTAAGTGAATTTCTCTGGCTTCTTCTGTCTTTCAGTCTCTTCTTACATAGATTTTATGGGACATATGCAGGTTCAAGTTGCTCCCAATGAACTTGGAGCAGCTGGACTGTCAGCGTAAAACAGATGAGTGATTGCAGAACTTCCATAAAGCAGAGTTCGTGGCAAATCTGAAGTTGCTTGTTAAATGTGAACCAAATTAAGAACTTAGGTAGAACGTGTACAAAATAAGATTCAACTGGTATTATAAAACAAACCAGACCATCAGCAGCAATCTAGAGATCAGGGAATTCAACAGTTGGAGGCTACTGGGGAATAAAAATGGTTTAAAAATGTTCCTAAATTTTGGAACCTAAATTTTGTTCATAAATATGAAGGAGAAGAAAGTGGCTTATAGAATGCAGAGTGGGCTGTAGTGGGGGGGTCTCAGATTCCAGCCAAGATACGCTGGTATCTAGCCCCTCAACTAAATTAAGGAGCTAAATTAATTTCTTAAGATAAGTGTTTTGGTGATAATATGAAGGATTTTGATCAGGCAATCACTATAGTACCCTTTAATTCAATGATATAAAATTAGTAACAGGAAAATCAATTCCGCTTGTGACCATATTTTCTCCGTTTGGCCTGATTGCAACTTCTGAGATTCAGTAAAGCTGATTAGCTGGTGTTGAGAAGGTTGTTCATAGTGTATTCTGATCAACCTGGACGTCTTGTTTTGTTCTTTTAATCTTCTTTTCTGTCTTCCTCCACAACCGTCAAGGAATCTGAGACTCATACCTGACACACTTCATAAACTGGATATGCAAGAAGTGATACATATTTAAAAACTGGAACCACCTTTAAACACTTTGCAAAAGTATATTTAATTCTAAAAAGTGAAAAACCCAATCTGACTTATATTTTCCTTTGTATAATAATTTAAATGCAGCAGACTGCTTGTTGGAGCTCAGAAGGAAAGGTAGACAAGAGCTATATTTATGTGCTTATCTTGCCTTTGAATTAACTTCCCTTCCCCCCACTTTTTGCCTGAGCCCTTTGGTTGCCATAGAAACTGGCATGGCCTCCAACTGAGAATCCTGTGAGACTTAATTGCATTCTGAATTTCATAAACTCTCTATTAACCTTTGCCTGACAGATATGTGTATGATGCAAAAGGAGTTAGATTAATAGTTTAAAGTGATGCATATATTCAGGTTTCATGTGCTTAATGTTCTCCTTCAGTCAATTAAACATACTTATAATAATTGTGATAGTGTTACTGTTGGTGTTTCTTCTTTTTTAGAAAATACTAGATTTTTCTGGAGATAAAGAGATAAGAAAATTTCTAAAGGAAGTTTCAGAATGGAAGCTGAATATATTTGTATATTTGAATATATTTAGATAGTCTATATTGATATCTATATATCTCTCTTTATAATATATATGTTTATATATAACATACATAATATAATATATATGTTTGCCTGTGTTGGGCACCGTACTTAATATTTAACATGGGTTATCTTGCTTAATCCTCATAAAACTCAGGTGCAGTCGTGCTCACTATTTTACAGTCAAGAGAACTAAGACTGAGGGAGTTACAATCCCATAGCTATAGTGAGTGGGAGGGCAGGGATTGGCATCCAATCTGTTAGACCTCAGAGCTCTGAAGCCTTCCATACTTGTCCATTTGTATGCCTCCAGAGCCCCACTCCTACCCCCAGGACTGTGTATAGAGTTCCAGAGAAAGCCTCCTTTTCTAGGTGAATCATTCATTAATACGGGTGGAGGAAATGGATAAGGCACAGTCCTTGCTCTCCAGGAGAATCTAGGAGTGTGGTGGGGGAGTAAGTGAGTAGAGAAAACAGATGTGGAAATATTATTACAAGTTACTAAGACTTACAAGACAGATACCACTTAGTGTAAAGCCCTAGCCTCACTACATGCTCATATTCACACAGCAGCTAGAATGTAGAAAGACTGGAAAACACTTTAAAGTCTGTGGAGGGCTCTTTAAGAATGGGAAAGGCAATCCATCTAGACACATAACAGAACACTTGCTTCTTCCTCTCTCCATAGGTCTCACATTGAAAAAGCTGCAGTGGCACAGAGGTGCCCTTTCTACACTGTGCCAGCACCATTCATTCTCGTTCACTGCAAGCTCTTATGAACTTGTGCATGCAGTCTTGTTTGCTGCTCTCCATGCTCTCTAAGGTTCATTTCTTTATTTATATATTGGCTTAGCTTTTCTGATTGCTTTCATTTTTCTTGTTCTTCCATGACCTAAGTTTTGTGTGAAGACATGCCTGGAAACTGGCCAGAAGCTGGATTTTATTCTTAAAAGAGAAGTGGATTAGACAGGAGAGAGCTGACACAAATCAATATCCGCCCCCCACCTGCTTTTTAAAAATCTTTGCCATGGGAGAATAATCTGAGAGCAGTGAGATTCACAACCTATGTAACTAATGGGCTGTGTTGTTCTCTCTGTTGGTTGTTGATATTTGTCTGGTCAACACTGACTGCCTGGTCACTGGTGCTGTGTCTTGTAGAATAAGAGTCTTCCAAAGGGAAACATCCCTAGGGCTGATTACTTGGTGTGAGAGGTCTGGCCCTGATTCAGCTTCTAATCTCCCTGCTCCCAGCTCCTGAATCAGGCCATTCACACCTTTACCTTATAACCTACTGCTACTCTGATGCCCTTCTGTGGTTGAGACTCTTAAAAGATGATTCAAACCTAGCTACCTTTCATGATACCTACCTGATCCACAATACTGCGTACATTTTGTTAATTCAAACACAGCAAAGCTGTTTGGAAAGTAAAGAAATTAAAAGCTAACATATTAGAAAGGAAGAAGTAAAACTGTTTTATACTTGCAGATGGCATGATAGTCTATGTAGAAAATATTATGGAATCCACCAAAGAGTTGCTGTAATAAGTGAGTTTATCAAAGCTGTAGAACATGAGTTCAATATACAAAAGTTAGCCATATTTCTATATACTAGCAATGAACAATTGAAAATTACAATATCATTTATAATAACATAAAAAATAAGAATACTTAGGAAAAAACCTGACATAAGATGCACAAGACCTATACAATGCAAACTACAAAACATTGCTGAGAAAAATTAAAGAAGACTTAGTTGGGGGAAATATATCATGTTTATGTATTGAAATTTTTGTAGACACTGACCGGCTGATTTTAAAATTTGTATGGAGGTACAAAAGACATTGATGACTCAAAACAAATTTGAAAAAAAAAGAACATCAATGGCTAACACTACCTGATTTCAGACTTACTATATAGCTACCATAACCAAGATAGTGTGGTATGGGTGTTAAAATACATCAATAAGACAAAAGAGAGAGTATGGAAATAATCAATGCATGGAAACCTATTTTTTTTTAATAATAGTGCCATAGCAATCCAATAGGGAAAGGAAAATGTAAGATATGGTAATGAAATAATTAGGTATTCATATACCAAAAATCCATATATAAAAATGATCCATATATAAAAATGAACTAAAAATGGATTGGAAGCATCACAATTCCAGACTTCATGCTGTATTACAAACCTGTAATCATCAAGACAATTTATACCAGCACAAAAACGGACACAGAGATCAATGAAACTGAACAGAGAACCCAGAAATGGACCCACAAATGTGTGGCCAACTGATCTTCAACAAAGCAGAAAATAATATCCAATGGAAAAAAGACAGTCTCTTTGACAAAAGATGTAGGGAAAACTGGACAGAGACATAAATAAGAATGAAACTGTAGCATTTTCTTACATAATCCACAAAAATGAATTCAAAATGGAAGAAAGACTTAAATGTAAGAAAGGAAACCACCAAAATCCCAGAGGAGAACACAGACGGCAACTTCTTTGACCTTGGTCACAGCAACTTCTTACTAGACACATTGTCAGAGGCAAGGGAAACAAAAGCAAAACTGAACTACTGGGACCTCAGCAAGATAATAATTATCTTTATTTAGAGAATATATCCTTAAATCTTGAATCACATGTTAGGAACTAACTGGCTTTTTCAGGTTACAAATTTTCAAGCTATAAATTTTTCAAGTTACAAAGAAGAAAATTACAAATGGAAAGAAGTTCAAATAGCAAAACCTAAGTGTTTCCTGAAGTTTCTTTGAAAAATTGAGGTTTTAGGTTGAACCCTAAGAAAGTTATAAGCAATATTGGCAATGTCAGTCATATGGTACAAACCTGTAGAACTGGATAAAGAAGACTCTGAGTAATGATCAATGTTTCCTACCTCTAGGCTTTCACCATCCTGGAAGTAACTCCTTGGTTAGGAGATATGACCTTCCTTTGTCGATACCAAGATGGACCAACCCAACTAACAGGGGTAAGAGGGCTTGGTGGGAAGATATCAAAATTATTTCCAGAATAATAAATAATTATTTCTATTATAATATTTTATAATTTATATAATTATATAGTTTATATAATTTTTATATTAATTATATTATATTTATATAATTTATATTATATTATAGTAATTATATTATATTTATATAATTATGCCAGACACTAGGACTGGCATAGTGGTCTTACGTTTGTGTATTCATAGCATAGTTTCAATATTGCCATCCATGAAAGAAGATTGCTGAGATTAAGTATTAAATAAATCAGCAACAATAAAAATGACTTTATTGATAATATATTTATTATATATAATTCAGTATATACAATTTATTATATATGGTATATACTATGCTACTAAAGTGCTGCACATGTGAATTCTAACACTTAAAAATACACTTTAAAATATAACTAAAACAATCTTAATGATATTTAATAAACAAAAGCACATATTTGTTACCTGGCTGTCCTTTCAGGACCATAAATACTTAGGGCATCATGTAGGTTTTTACAGTGGCACTGAAGTTTTGGAGCATAGGTGGAGAAGAAAAAAGTTTCTATACTCAATACCATTAGTCATTAGAGAAATGTAAGTGAAAACCACAATGAGATACCACTTCACACCCATGAGAGTGGCTACAATAAAAACAAACAAAATGCAGAAAGTAACAAGGCTTGGTGAAGACATGTAAAATTGGAATATTTATACATTACTGTAGGAAGTGTAAAATGGTTCAGCTCCTGTAAAAACAGTTTGGTAGTTCCTCAAAAGTTAAACACAGGGGGCGCCTGGGTGGCTTAGTGGGTTAAGCATCCGACTTTCGCTTAGGTCATGATCTCGCGGTTCGTGGGTTCGAGCCCCGCGACGGGCTCTGTGCTGACTGCCAGCTCAGAGCCTGGAGGCTGTTTCAGTCTGTGACTCCCTCTCTCTCTGACCCTCCCCTGCTCACCCTGTCTCTCTCTCTCTCTCTCCTAGAAATAAATAAAACATTAAAAAAAAAAAGTTAAACACAGAACTAGCGTATGTCCCAGTTATTCAACTCCTGGGTATATATTCCAAAGAACTGAAAAACAGGTGGTCAGAAAAATAATTCTTTAAGTATGCTTATAGCAGCACTATTCGCAATACCAAAAAGGTGGAAACTGCCCAAATTTCCATCAACAGATGAATGGATGAACAAAAAAAAGTGATATTATTCAGTCATAAAAAGGACTGAAATATGGATATGCTATAACACAGATGATTATCAAAAACATTATGCTAAGGCAAGGGAGCCGAACACAAAAAGGCCACGTACTGCATGACTCCATTCATGAAATATCTAGAAAAGTTAACTCAGTAGAGATAGAATTCAGATTGGTGGTTTCCAAGGCTGGAGGGAGAGGAGAGTGGGGAATACCTGCTTAATGGGTAAGGGGTTTTATTTTGGAGTGATGTGAATATTTTGGAACTAATAGAGGTGAGAGTTGTACAACACTGTGAATGTACTAAACGAAACTCAGCTGTATCCTTTAAAATGGCTGATTTAATGTTTTGGGAATTTAACCTCAATTTAAAAAATCTTCTATTGGGGGCACCTGGGTGGCTCAGTAGGTTAAGCATCAGACTTTAGCTCAGGTCACGATCTCGCTGTCCATGGGCTCAAGCTCCGTGTTGGGCTCTGTGCTGACAGCTCAGAACCTGGAGCCTACTTTGGATTCTGTGCCTTCTTCTCTTTCTGCTCTCCCTCCATTGCTTGTGCTCTGTCTTTCTTTCTCTCAAAAATAAATAAATATTAAAAATATTTTTTAATTTGGAAAAAAAACTTCTATTTTATTCCTGTGAAGATATAGAAAAGAGGAAAGACATGTTCTGTGACTCAAGGACTGTTGCAAATATAGTTTTCATACTTGTGAAAATGTGCTTGTGCAGGGTCCCATTTCCTCAGGTCCCTACCCAGGCAGGATCTAACATTGTACATTTAACTAGGCAAGTGTGTTTTTTGAATCTTAAACCAAGCCTTTAGAAACTTAAATTGAACTAGATTATAGTGGAGAAAATTCAGGAAAGGTGGATCATATTTGGGGTACAGATAAATCCTTTTGGGATTTATTCCTCAGTATGTAAGCAGCTGGCTTTTTGGTTATCTATATGGTTGTTCCTACTATTGTCTTTTGGGGGATATGAGAATTACTTTGGATACTTGGGCAAAATTTCAAGCAATAACCTTAGTGTGGTGAGCTGCTTTAGAATTGTAGTGAGTTCAGAAAAAAATAAAAATGACTTTTAGTTTTATCTTGTTTACATTCAGAATGAAAGCCCCTTTACTGATTTGTCTGGAAAAAAATGTATAATCTTACAGATTGCTTGTAAAAGTAAATAGGAAATTGTCAATAAGAAAATAGTTATTTTTTGAGCCTACTTAATATTTCAGCATGTTTGAGGATAGCACCATTGGGGAACCTTTGTATCTTTTCATCCTAAAAAGTACTTGAAGATCATAAAAAGAAAGCATCTAGACAGGCTTAATATTCCTACCCTTTGGACATCATAAATAATAACACTGAAACTGTATTAGCTCACTTATAGCTACTTGTGATTTCCAATGCTTGACAAACTCAATTCCTATGGAATTTGAGGCCATGACAGCAAGTTACATAAACAACAGAGAAGAAATAAAGGAAATTACAATAGATATGGTCCCTATTAATATCTATCTTGTGTAAATAAGGAACTTAAACTTAGGCTTTTTTTTAAAACAAGCTCTGGTCAGTTTTATTAAAGAATAATGTCACATGATTTATTTTTCACCAGTCTGTTCTGGCATGCTTCTAATGGATACCAGAATCGCCTGGATCAATGATAGCCAGTGTACATAGTCTATAGTATTTTTCACAGGCTGTGCCCAATTCAATATTTTTGGATACAAGTTCTGGTCAACATGGTTTAGTACTCTCTTTCAGACTTCCTCAAAGCTGGACAGTTGTTGGTGAGGATGACCAGTTTTGTTTTGTTGTGTCTGATCATTTTCAGAGTTTGCTTGTACTCCAGCAAGCAAACTGGTGTTCTTTCCACCTTTCATAATGAGTCAGAGCCTAATGTTGATGATGTCAGTAGCTTTTTTTTATCTTCTTTATGACCAGCATCCTCTTGCCTTAGGTACAGGATGGCTGCCAACCAAGCGCAGCCACCAAAATGGCTGGGGAACGAGAAAGGAAGGGATGAACTTGATTTTTTCCTTTCTTAGCTAAAGAACTGAGAAGTTAATGATTTTGTGGGGAAGTATTTGCATATTTCAGCAGCCTCTGACTCCTAGGAGGAATTTGCTAGGTCTAGTAGAATGTCATAGGGTAGTTGTATCTGAGAACAAATATTAAAGAAATGTGTTACTATAGCTGAGATAAAAGATGAAAATCATTTTCAATCTTTTTTTCTTACTTTATTTTCAATCAAATCTAGATGAAACAACATGGATCTTTGATTAACTATATAAAAATGCTAATTTCCTGTAGAAGTATATTAGTTTCAGACTTCAAAGCTTCCAAGAAGATACAATAAGAGTAAAGTTAAAAAGTTCAGCTGTATCCTGCTGAATGATCTTTTCTTGTTATCTATCCTTGGAGTACAGCTTAAATCCATCATCTTTATCAATTTCTCCTTCATCAAGCATTTATTGACCACTGAATTTTTGCAGAGTATGTAGAGCAATATTTTATAAGACACAACCTTTTAGTTTTAAATTTTATTGTGAAGTTTATTTACTTTTGAGACAGAAAAGAGACAGAGCATGAGTGGGAGAGGGACAGAGAGAGAGGGAGACACAGAATCTGCCAGTGCAGAGCCCGACATGAGGATTGAACCCATGAACCATGAAATCATGACTTGAGCCAAGGTTGGACATACAACTGATGGAGCCACCCAAGTGCCCCAGGACACAACCTTTTAAATACATGATTTTACAACTTAGTTGGGGAGAAAGTTATAGTGAGTTGGATAGTCCTCCCCTTTTCAAATTCATGTCCTTCCTGGAATCTCAGAATGTGACTATTTGGAAATAGGGTTGTTGCTGACATCAGTTAAGATGAGATTAGACTGGCGTGGGGTGAGCACTAAATCCAGTATGAATGGTGTCCTTATAAGAAAAGGAGAAGAGATACAGAGACATGAGACACAGGGAAGAAAGCCATGTGAAGATGGAGGCAGAAATTAGATTGATGAATCCACAGGCCAAGGAGCTTCAGTGTTTGCTGGCAATATCAGAGATAAAAGCAAGGCATGGAACAGATTCTTCTCTGGAGCCTGAGAGGCTGACCCTCTTGGCATCTTGATTTCATACCATGAGTCTTCAAACTGTGAGAAAATACATTTCTGTTGTTTTAAGCCACCAAATTTGTAGTACTTTGTGATAGCCAACTTAGGAAACTGATACAATAGTCATAAAAAATAGAGTTCTTATTAAGCACTGGTTATGTTCTAGGTCCTGGTCTTACAGCCATTTTCCCTCCAAGGTATTATCACTTTTATCCATGAAGAAGAAAGCTGAGAACCAAAGAGGCTAAAACATATACTCAGTGTCACTCAGTAAGTAGTTATAAACTTTGTCAGTTTGACTCCAGTGAACATTCTCTTACTCATGGGAGAAAGTCCACAGGAGCAGGCAGAAAGTGATAGCAATAGCCCAGGTGTCCATGAAGACCAGAATGGAGAAATAAACTGGCACATATATAGAATGGAATACCACTCAGCAATACAAAGGAGCAGACTCCTACAGCAGGCAATAATATAGACAAACCCCAAATGCATCATGCTGAGTTAAAGAAGCTACATGCAAGAGAGCACATACTGTATGATTCTGTTTATATGAAATTCTAGAATAGGAAAATTTAACCTATGGTGGGGGGAAAAATCAAAACACCAGTTTCCAACTATGTGGTAGATGCTCTTTTGGGAACTGGATGCCAAGGTCCCCAACCATCAGTGGTTCAGGGCAGACAGTGGGTATGTATCTATGAGTACATACACAGGTGTGGAGGAGCTTGGAAATGCCACAAGAACAGGGACCCTGCCAGTTCTTCTCACCATCATCTCTGAGCAACTGCCACACTACCTGGCTCATAAATATTTGTGGAGTAAGAGAATCCACTCACAAACAAGAAATATCTACATGTTGATGTTCATTATCCTTGAATCCTTGCAACTTGTGCCATGTAATTTAGCACTTAATTATATACCATATGATGACATTCTCTAATGTATCATTTGATCACCCCAATCATCTCTACTGACATAGAGGTGGGGGGTGGGGAGAGTAAGAGACAGGAAGGGTATGCGAATCAAGAGGTTCCAGGGTAATTACGGAGACTGTAGCAAACATACAAGGTGGCCCTGCAGACTCTGCTCCATGCTTCCAGAACTGCTGTAAGTTTGTGATGATAGTTCAAGCTAAGTAAATTAGTGTATCTAGCATTGTGCTGGGCACTGGGGGAAATTTCAGGAGAAGAAAAAATTCTCCCACTGGGAAGGGAAGGTAAACAAGAATGCAAGAAGCACACTGCTGGAAAACATTGTGGGAATATCCCTGGACTCAGGGCTCAGGGCAGACATCACCACCCAGCTACCACAATATGATCTCCCACTCAGTCTCCTAGAAAGTCACACTAAGCAACTGGAGACAGTAGGTGAGATGAACACCCCATGTCTAAAGAGTTGAAGGAAGGCAGTCCTATTGAGATTGATGTGGGGTTTGGAGGTTGGGAAAGCTTCATGGAGACGGTGGATGGATCAGAAGATACATCACACTTCACATTGTGATCCCTACAAGCGATAGGTCTTGCCACCTCATGCTAAAATCTTGCAGTGTCCACAGGGACTTCAGCTTCCGCAGCTGTGAGGAGGGACTGTGCTTCCAGTGGCTACCTTCCTAGCAGTCTCTGGTACTAACTTCTTCAGATCAAAACCACCCCTTCATGAGGCACTAGCTGGTTCCACTGGGGAGTGGGAGCTGGGCGACCACTGACCCTGTAGGGGATGTGGCTGAGTTACAATGGCTGGTTACAACATAGCTAAGGTTTTCTTTCTGCACTGAGGTTTTCTGTCTGGCAGATTAATGTGCTTGAGCAATGATTCCCCTGACCGACGCATCTCTGAAAGGAGGGAGAACCATGTGTTGCCACGCCTCCGCACACTGCAGAATCCTCAGGGCAAGTGGTGCCTCTCTGTGCCAAGAACAGGGCTACCTGCTGAGTGGTGTGCATGTGGGACCCTGCTATGGCAGGACTGAGCTTCCTGTTACACTGCCTACAGTCTAGGTCTTCCAAGACGGAGCCTGGACAACAGCACCTCCACTTGAAAAGAGCTGCTGTGTTGGCTTGTTTAGAGGCATATCTTCTGGGAAAGGTGCAGAAGAAATTCTCTTCTAAGTTTGAGCTTTAACAGGCTTCTATAGCTACAGAATCTTGTCCAATGAGGAAGGATGAAGGCTTTTCCTTTCAAGGTTAAGAAAAGAGCTGAAACCATTTCAGAATCTGTATCTCCCTCTCTCTCTGACCCTACCCTGCTCACGCTCTCTCTCTCTCTCTCTCCTAGAAATAAATAAAAATATTAAAAATAAAAAGAGCTGAAACCAAGGCATACTGTATACACTGTATGTTAGCTAACTTGACAACAAATTATATTAAGAAAAAAAAAAAGAGCCCAAGTCTTTCACCTGCAGCCAAAACCAACCCCTAGTCGATTGTTTTATTTTATACTTTGCCTGCTTCCTGGACATAGAGAAGATGACTTGAAAGTTTTTAAATGAGAAAGAAATGAAACCCAAAGTGTGGGGTGGTTTGTCTCAGAAGTGATTTTCTTTCCTGTTCAATGGTGTCTGTGGGGATTTGCTCGGATGCCCACCACCACCCAGTCATCATTCAAGGCAGCGCCCTTATCCTCCTCCTGCTCTCACTTTCCTCTCTGACATCCTAATAGAAAATTTAAATAGAAAATTTACATTTTGATTTTATTTATTTACTTACTAAGAAAATTTACATTTTAAAAATAGGATGCTTGCTGATCTAAAGGAGATATTGTAGTTTGAGGTTAGTTGAGGGTCGGGGAGAGAGATTTTATTGGGAGAGGCTTCACTAGGCCTCTGTCACTGTCAGGATCACACTCACTGTCACAGGATCACAACTTACTCTGCTAATGATTTTAATGTTTACTTTTGAGAGAGAGGGAGTATGAGCAGGGAAAAGACAGAAGGGGGGCGGGGCAGAGGCTCTGCGCTGACAGCAGAGAGAGCCCAATGCAGGCTCAAACTCATGAAGTGAACTGTGAGCTCATGACCTGAGCCAAAGTCAAGGCTTAACTGACTGAGCCACCCAGCCACCTCTTATTCTGCTAATGATTAAGATGACCTTGACTTTGATTTCTGAAACTGCTACACTTAAGCTTTCAGTAGAGTCAGTGTTTGTACTGAAAAATACTCATTCTCTGCAGTGAAACCTCCCACAACTTCTTTTTACTGACTTAATAGCTTTTTCTAGAACAGATAATAGATGAAGCCAGAGGATACAGTCTGGCCACAAAAGACATTTATTTAATCAGATTTGCCAGAACACAACTCAGGGTAAAATCTAAAAAGTGATTTGAGAAATCAAGATGCTGCGGAGGCAATTTCTTGGCCAGAAATTTTTTGGCTGTTTCTTGTGTTAAATTCTTTCATTTTGCGTTTCGGGAAAAGACTCTCAAACTAGAGCCAAAATCTTAAACGTAAAAAGATAAATCAAATGCCATTTACTGGAATTCTGATTATTTCCCTTGAATGAGTAACCAAGAGCTAATTTCTCATATGATAATAATTTTGCCTATTAATCAGAAAGAATTAATTGTGTTCTATATAGGCCAATTTAGCTGAGTTAAAGGAAAAAAAATACTTTAGAGTCAGAAAGGACCTTAAGAGAATATAAAATTTAATCGTTTCTTTTTAGGGGACCAGAGAGGATGCAAGTCATGCCTGACAGTTCACAGCAGGTTAAGTACACAGGGAGGACTGTGACCTGTGACTGTCTGTGTTCACCCAGGTGTGTCAGTTCTCTGACCTTTATGACTATTACCTGCAAGGCTCTCTGCCATTATTTATACAGCAATCTCCCAAGGCTGAGATTTTATCCTTAGAACTAGGAGAAAAGTAGAAAAATCATGCCGCGTGATAGCATCAGCACACAAGGGACCCCTTTGTTTACATAAAATGTGAAAGCCAGCTTGTTGTTTGAATGAATTCACCTGCTGGCCTAGGAGGCCTTGTTTTTGAAGAAATTTTTGTGATCTTTACATGGTGTGAAAGTCTAAATGGACAGACACAGACCCTGAATCCACAGGAAGGCCCTGTGGGAGTAGAACACGGGAGCTGTGTTGATTAGCCAGTGCACAGCTGCAGTAGGACAGCCTGTGTGGTGACGCAACACAGCTCTCCTCACCTGGCATGGGCCTGGCATGCCCCAGGGCATGAAGCAGAACCCCCACCCTGCAGAGCCGTCTGCAATGCTGCGGCCAGGTCAGGTTCAGAACTGAGCCTCCTTGAGACCACAGGCCACAGCTCCTTCCACCCAGTCATTTGGGAATTATCAGGATACAAATCATGACCAGCCTTCCGGGCTTGTCTGACCTTCAACATAATAATTCATCTAATGGATTAATTTTAGAATATGCTGCAAATGATCAAGCTCATGTTTTCATTAACATTTTTAAAAATAGAGACTAATTTACTTCAAATACTGTTCTGTAATATTCATATTCCAATACTCCATCAGGAGTTCTTGGTTATCATACTTTAAAGCTCATGTTGAAAGAGCTTGTTGCTCTTTTCATCTGTTGCTCAATAAATGCATTGCAGCTGGACAGAAAGACAGATCTGTTTTCTGTCTGACTCATTGTTGCTAACAGTTGTCAGGGATGCAGAAACCTTTTCAGCTGATTGATGTGTTCCAGCTGTGCAACTTTGGAAATCATATTTCCACTGAAAAAAGGGTCGCTGATTTTTTTTCTAATGCTTCTTCCATAAAAAAACAGATAGTTTGTTGTCATGGGATGCCAATTTTCAATTCTTCAAAAGGATGTAAAATTGATGATAAATCATTCTTTTGCAAACAACTGAGTTGCATTGAAAGGAGCTTCAGACTCTCAAAATAATTGCCAGATTTTGTGCAGAACCTTACATGGTGGCTCCAAACAGAGCACAGATACTTTACTCATTAGAAGCAATAGCTTCTTCTGCTGCTGTTTCTGCTTCTCCTTCTCCTGCTACAACTACTACTTCTACTACTACTTGGTTTTACTTTTACAGTTTTATTGAGGTATAATTTATATACCTTAATAAAGTACAGTTTATTCATTTAAAGTATACAGTTCAATGTTTTTAAAGTATATTTAAAAGAGTTGTGCAGTTATAACCACAATTGGTTTTAGAATCTTTTTATTACCACAAAAGGAAATGTTGCTCCTCTTAGCTCCCAACCCCTTCAGTCTCCCACTCACCCCAGCCATAGGCAATGACTAATGTACCTTCTGTCTCTATAGATTTCCCTACTTGGGGCATTTCCTATAAAGGGAATCACACATGATGCAGTCCCTTGTGACTGGCTTCCTTCACTTAACGTGATGTTTTCAAGGTTCATCTCTGTCTTCACTTGTAACAGTACTTGAGTTCTCTTAATAATGTTTACTATTCCATTGTATAGATGTGCCACAATTTGTTCATCTGTTTATCTATTGTTGGACATTTGAATTGATTCCATTTTTGGCTACTATGAATAATGCTGTTACGAACATGTGTGTACAAGTCTTTGTGTGGACATGTTTTCATTTCTTTTTGGTATATACCTTGAAGTGGAGTTGTTGTGTCACATAGTAAATAGGTTTCACCTTTTAAGAAACTGCAAGACTGCTTTTCAAAGTTGCTACACCATTTTATATTTCCACCATCAGTATATACATGTTCCATTTTTTCACATTCTTTCCAATGCTTGTTGTTACCTGTATTTTTTGCTTGTGGTCATCCTCATGGGTATGTAGTGGTTAAATCTCCTTAAAGCTATTTTTAAAGTATCTGAGTAGTGTCTCTAAGCTCAGATGGATTCTGTGTCAGGGGGAAAGTAAAGGAGGTAGCCCCAGCCTGACATGTTTCCAAGCATGAGCAGCTGGGGTACGGTGACTTGGGTCACTGCTCTGTCCTTAGTGCTGGCAAAAGGACTGGCACATAATAGACATTCATAGAACGTATGGATAAAGGAGTTCACGGAGAGGTTACTATGTGCTGGCATTGGTATGGATGCAGAGGTGCACAAAATATGGCCCTGCTCTCAAAAAGTTGACCTTTTTGAGGGAAAGAGAATGGCCTTTATTCCTGAAAGGAAGCTACTGACGGAGAAAGGTACATGTTAGGGGACAATGTACTCATTTCTAAGCTACTAAAGTGCAGATGGTCAAAATCTGACCTCCTTTGGTCTTAGCCTGATTTGTAGAGGGCTTCCAGGACATGGTAAGGAAAAAAAAATACCAGACACTCAAACTGCAACAAGGAAGTTAGCTTTTCACATACTAGCTGAAATCTTCTCAGTCAGTACAGTACCATTCCCTCTCTCTCTCTCCCCACCCCTTTCTCTCTGTGTGTATGCGTGTGTGTGTGTGTGCGCGCGCGTGCATGCCTGTGGGTTCAAATCTAAAATGACTCATTTCCTTAAGTAAATCAGCGATTTACCATTTTGCCCATTTGCTTTCTACCTTTATTCCATCTTCGTTCCCTCCACCCCCCTTTTATCTATCATCTATCTATCTATCTATCTATCTATTTATCTATCTATCATCTCTTTATCTATCACCCTCATCACCTTTCTAATACAATCGCATTTTACCAGCTATTAGGTATATAAATTTCTGCAGATTTAACACATAATAACCAATCTAAGGAAATTGTCTGACATTTACTTAATTATCTTGGTATTAAGATGTATTTTCATTTTTGTTATAAATAATACTAAAAAGGAAACTCTTCATGACTTTTCCAAGTTTGGATAAAAAAAAAAGATATTAGTGCAAGTGGATTCCTAATCTTTAGGCTTTCCCTTCATGGTGATTCATGAACCCAGGCCTCTTCAATCTGTGCCTGCCCATCCCCTAGACCCTCTGAATCTGCTTCCAGCCAGCAGAAGGGGCAATAGCATGGAAGGCATTTGCTTACTAACCACATAGCCCAGGAGTGGTACCCATCCTTTCTTTTTCCATTCATTGGTGATGTTTGCCACATGGCCCCACTTAAATGCAAAAGTTCTGGCAATGTAGTCCCTAGCTGGGCAGACACTTCCCAGGAACAACTGTTTATTTTCAAAGGAGGACCATGAATTTTGGGTGTGCAGTTAGTTTTCTCTGTCATTATAGATTTTTAGCTGGTCACTCTTCATTTTGATGACTTGGTAGATTTTGCACCGTAGTCCCCATCCTACACCCATTAAAATATTTTCATTTTCTTTCTTTCTTATTATGGAGGAAGGTATACATTTGGTCTTAGCCATTCAATTCCAATAATCCATTCATGAGGTTTGTTATTATATGTAGAACCAATATGGTTACTACTACAGCTTTATTTTTCTTGAACGAATTTTACCTGTTTTTGTTTTCATGCTTATATCACCCTGGTTAGTTATTTTGACACCTGTTACTATGGAGTGATTGTTTGAGACTTTATCAATGATGATACATGGGAAATAGCAGAGAGACAATGGCTCAGTCTATTTTGAAAAGAATAAAAGAGAGCCAATAACCAAAGAAATTGGTTTTCCTCCATAGAGACTGCAGAACTGCAAAAATATCTCGGCTTAACTATAGAGTCTTATTCAGAATAAAAAATAACTGTATTATCTGGAAACATTTTATCTCACTTTTCCTTTTTTCTGAGCTACTTATTTTGTATATATCTGCTTTTGCTATTAAAAATGGTTATAAATAAGATGTCACTCTAGATAAATTCATTTTGGGCTTCATTTTCATTCTCTAAGACTTAAGCTTTGATTTAAAATACTTGCTCCCACTTTCTCCACCTAACTCCCCTACACCCTCTCAAATATCTAAAAGCATCTATAAAATAAAACAAATGTCTTAAATATAAATATTACTGCTATGATGCAGTTAGAGAAAGAGCAAAAGCTTTTCTCAATTCTCATTTTTCTTTTACAGAATTAATGAGGTATAATAGAAACTAATGAAGAACATGAAATTTTGATGTTGGCTATAGATAATTGGAATATATCCTAAGTGATGGACCAAGTAAACTTCACAATGTTAGGAAGGGAAATTGAGGAGAAAGAGTAAGGAAATTGTGCAAAATTCATTTATTCATTCACTTCATTAATTCAACAAATATTGAATTACCTATCATGTGTCCAATGCTGTTCTACCTAGACAGTCTAGCTTGATGTGTGTAGGAATATAGATGCCTCTAGATTCATTAGATAATAAAAAAGACAAATATTCTGCTTTTGGGAGGCTCATATTTTAACTGGGTTTGACAATAGAATAATAAATAAATTATATAATGTTTAAATTGTGATATGTCCTACCCTGCTTCAGGAAGATAATGTTATGTTATTAATAATTTGTTTTTCTATTGTAAATGTATCATCTCACAGTAAAAATTAGCATGGAGTAAGGAGCTGACATTTTAAATAAGGTGGCCAGTTTAAGCCTCATTGATAATTTTCATTTAAGATCTGAAGGACAGGAGAGAGTAAGCCAGGCACCTATCTAAGGGTGGAGGTTTCCAAGAGAAAGGAACCACTTAAAGGCCTTGAGTTTGGGGTGTACCAATGATTTGAAGAATAGCAAGAAGTTCAATATGGTTGGATTGGAATTGGGGAGGAATGAGGGGAAATAGGATGAAATGAGAAAAGAAATGGGAGGTTTTGGATAGATCATGTAAAGTCTTATAGACCACTGCCCAATGTAAGGACTTTGACTATTTTTGAGAGAAATGGAGGCTTATCAAGGAGATATCAAGCAGAGGGGTAATGTGATAGAATTACATTTTTGCAGAATTTCCAGAGTGTTGTGCTAAACACTCTTTTTCTGAAAGAAAAAGAGAAGTCAAAGATTCTTGTATTTTTACCAAAATATTTGCTGACCCTTTCTGTCTTTCTTTCTTTCTTTTTTTTTTTTT
>NW_024081507.1:24668-57494 GCF_003009895.1 Hyaena hyaena
CAGCCCCTCTGGAAAACAGTGTGGAGTTTCCTCAGGAAAATAACAATAGAACTCCCCTAGGACCCAGCAATAGCACTGCTAGGAATTTACCCAAGGGACACAGAAATGCTGATGCATAGGAGCACATGTACCCCAATGTTCATAGCAGCACTCTCCACAATAGCTAAAACATGGAAAGAGCCTAAGTGTCCATCACGGACGAATGGATCAAGAAGATGTGGTTTATCTATACCATGGAATACTACATGGCAATGAGAAACAATGAAATCTGGCCATGTGTAGCAACACGGATGGACCTTGAGGGTGTTATGCTGAGCGAAATAAGTCAGGCAGAGAAGGACAAATATCATGTTTGCACGTGTAGGAGGATTAGGAGGAACTTAACGGAGGACCAAGGGGGAGAAGAAGGGGGGAAATGGTAGGGGAAAGGGAGAGAGGCAAACCATGAGAGACTCTTGAATGCTGACAAAAACTGAGGACTGATGGATGTGGGGGGGAAGGGGGATGGGCATAGAGGAGGACACTTATGGGGATGAGCACTGAGTGTTATGAGGAAACTAATTTGACAATAAACTATTTGTAAAAATAAAATAAAATAAAATGAAATAAAGTAAAATAAAACAATTCTGCCTGTGCCAATAAAAAAAAATAAATAAAAACTGAAAACAAATAAAATGAGTTTCTTGTAGACAGTATATAGATGGATTTTGTTTTCTTATCCATTCTGTTACCCTATGTCTTTTGATTGGAGCATTCAGCCCATTTACATTCAGTGTTTTTATTGAAATATGTGGGTTTAGAGTCTTTGTATCTTTTGTAGGGTTCATGTTTGTGGTGGTGTCTCTGGTATCTTTGTTCCTTGCAACCTTTCCTTCAGAGTGTCCCCCTGAGGATTTCTTGTAGGGCTGGCTTAGTGGTGACAAATTCTTTCAATTTCGGTTTATTTGGAAAGGTTTTTATCTCTCCTTCTATTTTGAATGACAGGCTTGCTGGGTAGAGGATTCTTGGCTGCATATTGTTATTGTTCATCACATTGAAGATCCCCTGCCATTCCTTTCTGGTCTGCCAAGTTTCAGTAGATAGGTCTGTCACCACTCTGATAGGTTTCCCTTTGTATGTTAGGTCCCTTTTCTCCCGAGCTGCTTTCAAAATTCTCTCTTTGTCCTTGTATTTTGCCATTTTTACTATGATATGCCATGCAGAAGATCGATTCAAGTTATGTCTGAGGGGAGTCCTCTGAGCCTTTTGTATTTCAACATTTACTTCCTTCCCCAGGTCAGGGAAGTTCTCTGCTATAATTTGTTCCAGGACTCCTTCAGCACCTTTCCCTCTCTGTTCCTCTTCTGGGATTCCCATGATATGGATATTGTTGTGTTTGACCGTATCGCTGAGCTCTCGAACTCTTCTTTTACGTTCCTGGATCAGTGTATCTCTCTTTTTGTCAGCCTCTTTTTTTTCTATAATGGTGTCTTCTAAATCACATATTCTCCTTTCTGCCTCTTCAATCCGTGCATTGGAGGCCTCTAATTTATTATGGATCATTTATTGCATTTTTTAATTCTTCATGCCTATTTTTATTTTCCATTCTGTCTGTAGCCATAGTTTCTTTGATGTCCCCTATGTTTTTTTCAAGCCCAGCTATTAATTTTACCATTATTATTCTAAAATCTTGTTCAGTGATGCTGCTGATATCTGTTTTGAGCAGTAGATTAGCTGTCATTTCTTCTTGGAGTTTCTTTCAAGGAGAGCTCTTTCGTTTCATCATTTTAGTTAGCTTTCTGGCTCTTGTTGGTTTAAAGACCTGTTATGCTCTCTATATCTATGAGTGCTGCTGTATCCAAGAAGACTCTTTGACTGTCCAGGGCCTATCCTTTCAGAGAGTTTTTTTTTGAATGGTATCTCTTGGTCTCTCTTGTTGGGACCTTGGTTATTTTATTTTCCTATTTGTAGTGATATTTGGGACTCTTCACCTTGTGTACTCTGGCTTGTTTCTTGAGGTAGCCCTGGAAAAGAAAACAGACAGACAAGCACACAGGGAGCAGGAGCACACAAACGCACAGGCTAATTCAACTAACATGCAAAGCGAGAGGGAAAACCAAAAAGGTAAGGGAAAAGACGGAGGAGGGAGGGCGAATAATAGGGAGTATAAAATACATAAAAAGGTCAAAAAGGAGAAAAGAAAAGGAAAAAAGAAGAAAACCGATGGACCAAGAACGGTTTGAAGCATATAACCGGATTTCCCAGCTACAGTTAAATAGCCGTGTGTATGCAGTGCTGGTTGAAGAGCATAGAGAAAGAGAGAGAAAACAGGGCGGGGATTAGGCAAAATTGGAAATAGAATGAACAGGCAGAAGGGTTTAGAAGCTTTTTTCAAAGAGCTAAAGGGTAGAAAATGGTTGGATAGGTGAGAGAAGGATGCTGGTGTTATCCAGAGAAACTATATAGTCTAATTACTCCTGAGAGAAAGAGCTGAAAATGTCGGTAGGTGTAGAATTTACATCTACAGAATGGACTCGTTGTGATTGTTTAAGCACGCTGGTGACCAGAGTGAATCAGGTCAGTGTTCTGGGGAAAAAAGAGAGAAAAGAGAAAGAAGAAGGAAAAAAAAAGGGGAGGAGGGCAGCTCTGAAGCAGGGATGGGCGTGGGTGATCCAATGCCTCAGGCGGGAGCTCTGCCTTGGCGGTGGTGGGGAGGAGAGTGATGGTGCTCCAGTCCCTTCTTGAACCAAGCACTGCACCTCGCTTTTTTGGGTGTGTAAACTCCCCATACCGGGGGCGCAGCCAAAGTTGGTTGCACTCTTCAACTCAGGCCATTCCCCATCTCCAAATCCCAGTCCGTGCGCCCTGCTGAAGTTGCCTTAGACACAGCTTCCCAGGCAACCCCCTCGGGGCAATTCCAGGCCCCCTGCCGAGCTCTGGGGGTGGAGTCAGAATTGCTGCTTCCTTCTCTGGGTCGGGCTGATGCGCATGGGCGGGGGGCTTGCCTGCTGGAGAGAGGAAAACCAGGTCCCTCTATGGCTCATCACCCGAAACATGAACTCACAGGCAAATCTCCCAGTTTTTATCTCTCTGCCTTTCCTCTGGAGTTCCAGCCAGCCAGGAGCGCGGACGCCTGGTGTCTGCGCGCGGCTCTTCCAGAGGCCCGAGCCCGCCGGGAGGACAATGGCGGCAGGTGCACCGCTACTCTGAAGTCCAGCCCACCAGGAGCCAGCACAAAGAAGCAGTTTGCGTGTTCAGCCCCGCCGGGACCAGTTGGCGCGAGGGGACTTGGCGAGCAGGTATTTGGCACGCAGGGTGTTTCTATGCCCTGAACGGAGGTTTTTCTGTTTTGGACTCTCTTTTTCCCCTGTCACTCCCCGTAGAGGGTAGAGGGGGATCGCCTCCAGCCCTGGGTCTCCAATCCCGGCCTGATTTTATCTTCCCCAGCTCGCACTCATGTTAGAAGGCTCTCTCAGTGGATTCTGCATCCTTTTTCTCCAATCTCTCAGGTTTTGTAAGGTTTCCAATGGCTTCAGATCTTTTCCGTGTGATGTTGGGCGCGAGTGCAAGTACGGAGCTCCTTACTTCTTCGCCATCTTGCCCCTCCCCCTTTGCTGACCCTTTCTATTGGACCTATCCCCCTGGAAGAATTAACCTTACACCCTACTAAGCATCAGGGTAGTGGTATACTCTTTCTACCCAAATCTTTTTTTAAAGTTTTACTTATTTATTTTAAGAGAGTTAGGGCATGTATGGGCGGTGGGTGGCAGCGAGAGACAGAGAATCCCAAGCAGGCATAGGCTGTCAGCCAGAGCCTGATACAGGGCTCAGTTTCTCAAACTGTGAGATCATGACCTAAGCCTAAATCAAGAATTGGACACTTAACAGACTGAACCACCCAGCTGACCCTCTATCAGAATCTTTAAATGTCATCATGTGGGGGACCTCTTCTGTCCTTTGCCAGGAGAAAGTCAATGTTCAAGTTGGATCCAGAGAAGCAAAGAAGACATGAAATGGAACCATAGCCCACTCTCTGCTAATATGTTACTTGAGCAAGTAATAAGCACTGTTTTGTAAGCTGCTGAGCTTTGGGGGATTTTTGTTATTGTTGTTCTTACAGTAATATAACAGTGAAAGGTCACGGATACAGACATCTTCAATAATTTTGTCTGGAGCAACTGAAAGGATAGAATTTCCATTGCTGGTGATGGAAGAACATGAGAGGACCAGGCTTTAAAAGGGGACACTAAGAGTTTAGTTTTGAACATGTTAATTTCCAGGTGTGTTTCATGACATCCAGGTTAGTATTTTGAGTAAGCAATTGAATATAAGATGCTAAAGTTCAGAGGAGAGCGCCAAGCTAAACATAAACATTTGGCAGTCATCAGCACAGAGTTGGTAGTTCGTAAGGCCACAGGATTTATTGAGATCATCAGGGGAGTGACCATAGAGAGAAGGGGAGGATGCCAAAAGAGGCCATTACTGACCTCATTGAGAGTGTTTTTCCTTAGTAGGGGAGCCTCATTACACTGAGGTTAAGATGAAATGTAAGAAAGGCATTGGCTATGGCTCGCATAGTAAATTCTTTTGGGTTTTTCTCTAAGGGGGAGCCAAGAAGTGTGACAAAAACATCAGGGCAGGTGCTATTCTTGACATTTGAGCACAACACTTTTATTTTTCGTGGGCTTTCATACTTTTATTAATTTTCAAGAGTGGAAAGGAGCCAGCATTTATTTTATATTTAAAATATGCTGTACATGGTACTAAGCACATTCACACATTCATTTACTCCTCACAACCACATTGTGAAGTAACTGTGATTACTTTTCAGGGTCTCTGAGAGGTGAATTTACTTAATTAGTGTCATATACTAGTATGGGACAGAGCTGAGATTCAGTCCTTCATCTCACTTTTGACAAAAGGCCCTTGCTCTTTTCTCTGTGGTAATTAATTGCCTTCCAAAAAAGTTAAAATGTTCTCTGAGGAGCAAAATTCATGAGCATTTTCTATATTGCTTCTCAACTAGCAAAGTATAGTATGAGATAAAATTGACAACAACAGGTGAGTTTGTGTTCCTCACACCATTGTTCAGTGTTTGCCATTGAGCTATGTTTTGCTACATTGACTGTAAATTAAAATTTCTTACTCAACCTGAAATGTGATTTTAAACTTACCACTGGTGCCATCTAAAAACTCCAAATCCACAAATGTCAGGTGAAAATGAAATGTCTTTCCTTTGTTCAGGGCCAGGCAACCAGTTATTAAACTAACAGATTGCTTTAAAGTTTGGTAGAAAATCCATAAACTCATAATGATTCATAAAGCTTAAAAGTTGAGACCTAGTGCAAAAGCCACTTCCGCTTCTGCTGGTTTGTCTAATTCCCAATACCCATGATAGATGGATAGACCAAGAAGTGACAGCGGGGTTCTCACATTATTACCTTCTGTGATAACAATCTTTTAAAAAATCAATGGATTATGTAGATGGAGGCCTAAACACTCATCATGTGTTGTGTTACTTAAGAAGATTTAACAATAGCCTGTTTTTGTTGAAATATAAAGGTATATATAAAGATATAAATTAGGACATTTTTGAAAGCTACAGTCACTTCTGCTGTTTCAGTATAAACAAGGAATTCTCATGACTCTTGGCAGTTAGTGCATGGAGAAGCTGTGCAGGGTTTGTTAAAGTGGTGTGGCTTATTGCAGAGACTGAATTTGCAATGTGTATGTTTATATAAAAGTTGGCAAGTTATCAGAAAACATGAGGATTTACTTATGGTTCTCCACATCCTAAAATTAAGTGATATACTTAGCTACCAAAAGGGAGACAAAATGAACCTTACATTTGTAGTGAACTGTGCTGGCTAATTGGATCTGTGCATCCAGCCTCCCAATCCTCCCTCTGGGAAATATTCTGGTGGCAGAGATGACCATGTGACTCAAGTAAAGCCAATCAAAAGCGTTTGGGAAGGTCTTTGGTATAATATTGATTTTTTTTTTTTAATTTGGGAGAGAGAGAGACAGGCAGACAGCTCACATGAGCAGGAGAGGTGGACAGAGAGAGAGAGAATCTTAAACAGGCTTGATCCATTGACCCTGGTATCATGACCTCAGTCAAAATCAAGAGCTGAATGAAAGCTTGGGGCACCTGGGTGGCTCAGTTGGTTAAGGATCCGCCTTTGGCTCAGGTCATGATCTCATGGTTCATGGGTTCAAGCCCTGCGTGAGGCTATGTGCTGACAGCCAGCTCAGAGCCTGGAGCCTGTTTTGGGTTCTGTATCTCCCTCTCTCTCTGAGTCTCCCCTGCTGACACTGTCTCTCTCTCCCTCTCTCAAAAATAAATAAAACATTAAAAAAAAAAGAGTTGAAGCCTCAACCCACTGAGCCACCCAGGTGCCCCATAGATCACATTGATTTTTGATGGCCAGAAAAAAACCACATTCTTTCTTTCTGGTAGTGTTGCCAAACTGTCATCTGTGTTTCTGCCATATAGGAAAATGTCTGCAGGAGGAGGTAATGAGATTGGTCACCATGTAAAAATAAACTGAGATGAGATGAGGTAAGAGAGAGATTTTGAGTTCAGTCCTCAGTTCTGATTCCTGAGGTCCAGGTTTCTCAAGCTCTTTCTTAAAATTTGTAAGCATTAACTTCAAAACTTGCCATCCTATATAGTCCACCAGTTTTCATACTTCAGCTATGATCCAGTCAAAATATCAACTGCCCAAATTACTACAATAAAGAAAGAAATTTGTTTTAGTTTGGTATCTTGGTGGGCTCAGGCTGCTGTAACAGAGTACCATAGACTAGGTGGCTTAAACAAAGGAATTATTTATCACAGTCCTGAAGGCTGGAAAGCCCAAGATCAAAGCGCCAACAAGGTTGGTGTCTGGTGAGATCTCTCTCCAGGGGTTGCAACTGGCCACCCTCTTGTTGTGTCCTCACGTGGCAGAGAGAGAGATTTGTCTCTCCCATAAAGAGAAAAAACCCATGATAGGCAGGGTTCCGATATCATAATCTCATCTAAACCTAATTGTTTCCCAAAGGCTTCACCTCCAAATATCATCACAATGAAAGTTAAGGCTTCAACATATGAACTGGAGGGGGGGACACAAACACTAATCCTTAATATCTGGGAACATATTTTATAGTAACATAGAGGAAGGCAGGAAGAGAGGGGAAGAAAGGAATGAATGAGCAAAGAGAAAAAGGAAGTAAAAAGAAAAAATTTTTATTCCCCTCAGAAATCTTTCCTCCCAATTTATAGGTCAATAAGTTCTCTCTCTCTTTTTGTCTTACTTTATATATATATATATATTTTAAGTTTATTTTATTTATTTTTGAGAGAGAGGGAGAGAGAGAGAAAAAGAGAGAGGGTGAGGGTCAGAGAGAGAGAGAGAGAGAGCGAGGGAGAGAATCCCAAGAAAGCTCTGGACTGTCAGCAGAGACCCCAATGTGGGGCTTGGGCTCATGAACCCTGAGATCATGACCTGACCTGAATCCAAGAGTCGGGCATTTAACCAGCTGAACCACCCAGGTACTCCCTGTTTCACATATTTTAAGTTGGGCTTTTGCCACTTACAACTGGTTAATTCACTATACCTTTAACGGTGTTACAAAGATTATATCATTATAAGGAATTATATAGTTAAAGAATTAGGGATACATTTTTAATGAGAACTTCTCCAGTTCAATTATTTAAGTAGTGTCCACATCTAGTGATTCCCTCTAATCAGGTGTCATAAGCCCCAACTGTAATCTCTGCCTTTCTTTGGATAAACATGAAGAAGACATTATATGGTAAATTACCAGGAAAGAGCTGATGAAAATTCAAAGTGAAATAAAAGGAAATATTAAAACATAAGCACCAAATTAAGATATGGGTCAGTATTGGTTCTAGGAAATGCTGACTAAAGATCAACATTATATATGTGTGGAAAGATATAAATTTCTAGGGACAATTCATTCTCTAACAAGTAAGGTTAGTTTTCATTCCATGCAGTACAGCCAAACTCTTTCTAATATGTTTCTTTCATTAATTATTTTTTCATGTTAATGTCCAACTCTGCCTCATGAAGAAGATGTTATTAATAATTTGTGATTATATTATAAATGCATCGTCTCCAAGTTTGGGGTTTGATTAATGTTCTCTCCCCTTGGTTAAGATCCTGACAGCTGGTTTCTTGCTTAGGCAAAAGGAAAGTGAACTATGAATGAAGCAATGCAATTTTTAAAATGACTTATCTTTTTGGCTTTAGTCTGAGTTTAAAATGAGAAAAATTTGGAAGTGTTAGAATGTTTAGAACAAAATAAGCAATAGATGAAATCAAATTCCAAACAAAATTAAAATGTATAATCTACATTGATGGATGCAATTATAGAAAAAAAATTAAAGATTGTTCCTAGTTTGGAGAATGCTGATTTTTCAAAGTATTGCATTTTCCTCATCCTGTGAAATGACAGGATGTACTATTTTCTTACCATTTCTCTTCTTACAGAGATTAAGTTAGCTGTTCTTTGGTTGCAACTAAGTCCCAATGTGCCCTCTTCCACCCACTCCGGATGGAGAAAGGGGAGTGCTGGCCATCGCAAATGCTGCTCTTTTCCTTCCCATGGCTACAAAGTCTCAAATGTAGATTACATGCCTAGGCATCCTAAGGCTAGGATGGTAGGGTGGGCAAAGAAAGAGTTTGTGTTTTTACTCAGCCAGGCTCTGAATTCCAGCTTTTTCTCTTACTAGTTATGTGAGCTTTGCAAATTGCTTAACTTCTCTGAACCTCTGTGACCAGTTTATAAAACAGGGTTGACAACATTTTCTCTCCAAGCAACGCAGATGTAAACAGGTTTCATGATGTTCAATGTACAAGATGACTTCTTTATTTTGTAAACTGAATCCATCTCTGAGATCCACTTTCTAATGTCTCTAAAAGCTAAGTGTTCAGACAATGAGGGTAGAGGCCATGGGCTATCAATCCCTTCTCATCACTACTGGAGTTTATGTAGGTGGGTGGCTCTAATCATAGTACAGATCATGCCTTTATGTCAGGGTGGGCATAGGGGCCCTTCTTAATGCTCCCAGGGATCCTGGCAGCACCCACTCCAGAGGCTATGCCCTTCTCTAGGACTTACCACTCTCCCATTCCTGCCCTCCAAAGTCTTGAGGGAGCCACGTTAAAAGATTAGGCTCCTTTTCCTTCAGCCCCTGAATATCATAGCCTTCTTCCTATCCACCCAGGTTAGTCTTTATAAGGGCCTTTAAGAAAAGAAAAGGCCTAGTAATTTTTCACAGGGGGTGAGAAAAACATATATTCCTAAGACTCCATCTGGTTCTTTTATTTGTGATTGCAGCAGAGGGGAAAAGGTAGCTAAATTACAAGCAGGTCATTCACTCATTTTAACTTTAAGGAAAATTCCTCTGTTGTGGAAGCTACAAAAATTTCCATGCTTTTCCAGCTACAATCTAGTAAGAGTTGCTTAAATCATACTTTGGTTTAGGAAGAGATTTTGTATTAAGATGGAAAGAAAGGGAGTGAGAGACGGAAGGAAAAAGAGAGACAGAGAGGAAGAACAGAAGGGAAAGAAGTAAAGGATACAATTTCTATTCCCCTTAGAAATGTTCCATAACGTAAGGAAAATTAGATCCTAAAAGTAAGTGAATCTTGTAAGCATGTGGAGAAATCAGAATCCTCACACTTTAGTGGGAATTTAAACTGGTACAACTGCTGTGAAACACAGTTTGACACTTCCTCAAAGTGTTAAACGTAGTCCGCACATAATCTGGAAATTCCTCTTCTAGATGTACTCCAGAGAGAAATGGAATCATATCTCTACACAGAATGTACATAAATATTCTTGGCAAATTTATTCATAATAGCTGAAAAGTGGAAACAAATGTCTGCTAGCTGAAGAATGGGCAAACAAATGTGGTATGACCATGCAATGAAATATTATTCACCCATAAAAAGGAACCAAGTATAGATACATGCTACAACATGGATGAACCTTGAAAAGATTGTGCTAAGTGAGAGAAGCCATAGCTTTTTAGCTAAATGTTATATGATTCCATTTATATGAAATGTCCAGAATGGGCAAATCTGTAGAGTCAGAGAGTGGATTATTGGTTGCCTAGGGATGAGGGGATGGAGGGAAGAAGTGACTATTGATGGATATGAGGTTTCTTGTTAGATATATTAAAATTGGATAAAGTGTGCTGGAATTAAATGGTGGTGATGTTTTTATACTTCTTGTGAATATACTAAAAACCATTGATTGTACTCTTTAAAATGCTGAATTTTATGGTATGTGAATTATAGCGTAGTAAAAAAACAACAACAAAACAACAAACTACTAGAATAGAATGAGCATCATTTCTGGAGCTCCCACTAAATTTACAGATGCCACATTCAGTGGAGACCTAAGCCAATAACAATGATTGGTTACCAAACTTCTTGTTCTGATCTGATTCTCATAATAAAAGGACAGGGTTGTGTTTTGTTATCTCCATTTTAGGCATGAGAAATGGAGGTGGCTCAGAGTGGGTAAGTGACTTCCTTAGGGTTTCGTGGCTGGGGCCAAACTCTGGTGCTGAGATGAAGGAATCATCTTGGGGAACACAGGTCTTTGAATTCCACCCAGGGTTCTCACTGCTCCCTGTTGCCCTGGCCCTGAGCTCAGTAGGATCTCAATCACCATTGGGATTGCTTTATTTGTGAATGCAACTTCTATGATCAGGGTCACTTGGGGTTATAGGAGAGAAAATCATGGGAAATAAGAAGGAGACCACTCATACTGAGCTATACCAAATCCATTCCTTAACTATTTTGTTGGACTGGGGAAAGGTAAGTGGGTTTGGGACAAAAGTGGAAGGGCATGAAAGAACACAGTTCTGGGGTGCTTTCTCTGAAATTGGGTGAAGGATTGGAAAACAAAAGCTTCTCAAAATAGAACCAGAAAGCTACTTATGGACCCCTTCACCACCTTATGTGTAGAGACCATCTGCCTTTCAGGGTCATCCCTCTGCACATTCCCAAGCCCACCTGCCTGCCAGAATTTCTGCTTTCAAAAATGATCTGGAGTAGAAATTTCAAGTTACCTTGTTATTAGCTACTTGAAAGTGAAATGCTGAGCAGACTCATTGTCATGATGGATTTGCTAGCCAAGGAGAAATGACCATCGAGGTTTTGTTTAAGGGAATGTTGAGGCAACATAACGCCTGCCAAAACTGCCTTTCTCTAATGAAAAGCAATATATGCTTCTGGATAGGTCTGAAGACTGCAAATTATTCCCTTTCCTTTGAGGTGCTTGACAAGTTGAAATATTCTTTGTTTGCTGCATGTTAATAAAGTGCATTAGTTGGGTGATGGGTCTCTAAGTAATGAAGGATAATTTGAACTATGAGAAAAGCCTCAGAGATGGAAACAAACTTGTACCAATGGGACACTAATGAGATGGAGGCGAGTATATCTGAGGTCAGGAAAGCTAAAGTCAGGCTTATCCAGTATTTTATTTTTGTACTCTCAAATACCTAATAATGGTGCCTCACTTTGCATTTCTATAATAACAATCAGCTTCCGATATTACCGGTTGTCTGTCTGCACAATGCTAAGATTTCTGAGACTTTCTCTAGGGGAGAAAACGGCTGACTAGAAAATGCCCATCAGACAAAAGTTCCATGGTGATAACTTAGAAAAAAGGAAATATAAAATTTGATCTTCTTACATTCATAAAAGTAAAGCAAGATAGAGTAACACATGAGTCTTAACTCATTCATTCATTCATCATGCACTTATTGAACTATGCATCAGATGCTTTTCTAGGCATTGGAGATACAGTTAATAGGACAGAATAAAACTCTGCCCTCAAGATCTTACAGTTTCCAAGCTACATTAAATTTTTAAAAAAAATTTTTCTTAAATAGTTTATTGTCAGGTTGGTTCCCATATATCACCCAGTGCTCATCCCAACGAGTTCCCGCCTCCATGCCCATCACCCCCCTTTCCCTCTCCCCCACCCCATCAGCCTTCAGTTTGTTCTCAGTATTCAAGAGTCTCTCATGGTTTCCCTCCCTTGCTCTTCCCAACTATTTTTCCTCTACAGTAACTTTTTTTTTTTATTGCAGTATAATTAACACACAATGTTATATAAGCTTCAGGTGTACAACATATTGATTTGACAATTCTGTACATTATTCAATGCTCAGCACAAGAGTAGTCAATCATACATTAATAAAATATTATTGATTGTATTCTCTATGTGGTACTTTACATGTGTGTGACTTACTTATTTTATAACTGGAAGTTTGTACCTCTTAATCCCTTTTATTTCTCCCATCCTCCTACCAACTTCCCTTCTGGAAATCACGATTGTTTTCTGTATTTAATGTTTTGCTTGTTTGTTTGTTCTTTAGATGCTGTGTATAAGTGAAATCATATGGTATTTGTCTTCCTTTGTCTGACTTATTTCACTTAGCATAATACCCTCTAGATCCATCTATGTTGTTACAAATGCTAAGATCTCATTCTTTTTTATGGCTGCACACACACATACACACACAATCTTCTTTATCCATTCATCTATCAGTGGACACGTAGATTACTTCCACATCTTATCTATTGTAAGTAATGATTCCATAAACATAAGGGTGCATATATCTTTTCAAATTAGTATTTTTTGCTTTTGGGGGGTGAATTCCTAGTAGTGGAATTACTGAGTCATAGAATATTTCTATTTTTATTATTTTTTGAGTAACCTCAATACTCTTTTCCACAGTGGCTATGTCTATATACAACAGTACATGTGGGTTCCCTTTTCTCCATATCTTTGCCAAAAGTTAGTTATTCTTATGTATTTGATGTTAGCCATTCTGACTGGTGTAAGGTGATTACACTATTATAATTTCTCATTGTGCTTTTGATTTGAATCTCCCTGATGATTAGTGATATTGATGTCTGTTTCATGTGTCTGTTTGGCATCTGTAGGTCTGCTTAGGAAAAAGGTCTATTCAAGCCCTTTACTTATTTTTTAGTTGGATTTTTTTTTTTTTTGGTGTTGAGTTGTTTAAGTTTTTTACATATTTTGAACATTACGTTCTTATTGGATATATCATTTGCAGATATCTTCACTCATTCACTAGGTTGCCTCTTTGTTTCTTAATTTATGGTTTTATTTGCTGTGCAAAAGCTTTTTATTCTGGTGTAGTCCTAATAGTCTATTTTTAGTTTTGATTCCTTGCCCAAGGAGACAGATCCATAAACATATTGCTAAGGGCAATGTACAGGAGATTACTGCCTTTGTTTTCTTGTAGAAGTTTCAGTTTCAGGTCTTACATTTAAGTCTTTAATCCATTTTGAGTTTACTTTTGTGTATGGTGTAAGAAGGTGGTCCAGTATCTTTCTTTTGCATGTAGCTTTCCCATTTTCACAGCACCATTTATTGAAAGACTGTCTCTCTCCATCGGGAGAAACCCAGTTTTTGCCCCTTTGTTATAGGCTAATTGACCGTGTAGGTATGTGGGGTTTTTTCCCTAGGCTTTCATCTTGTTCCATTGATATCTGTGCCTATTTTTGTGCCAGTATCATACTGTTTTCATTACTACAGTTTTCAAGTTGATCTTGAAATCTAAAACTAAATCTAAAACTGTGATACCTGTAGCTTTGTTCTTCTTTCTCAAGATTGTTTTCATTACTTGAGGTCCTTTTTGGTTCCATAAGAATTTTAGGATTATTTGTTCTACTGTGAAGAATGGTTTTGACATTTTGATAGGGATTGCATTGAATCTGTAGATTGCTTTGTGTAGTATGGACATTTTAATGATTTAAATTATTCTGATTCATAAGCATGGTATATAATTCCATTTGTTTGTATCATTTCAAATTTTTTTCAGAAATGTCTTATAGTTTTCAGAGTACAGGTCTTTCATCTCCTTGGTTAAATTTATTCCTAGGTATTTTATTCTTTTTGGTGCAATTATAAATAAGATTGTTTTCTTAATTTCTCTTTCTGTTACTTCATTATTAGTATATAGAAATGCAACAGATTTCTGTATGTTAATTTTGTATCCTGCAATTTTATTAAATTCATTTATTAGTTCTAATAGTATTTTTGTGGAGTCTTTATGGTTTTCTATATGGTATCATGCCATCTGCAAATAGTAATGGTTTTACTTTGCCCTTCCCAATGCCTAATTTCCCATTTATTTCTTTTTTCTTGACTGATTGCTGCAGCTAAGACTCCCAATTTTATTTTGAATAAAAGTGGTAAGTGTGGAAAGCCTTCTCTTGTTCCTCATCTTAAAGGAAAAGCTTTCAGATTTTCACCATTGAGTATGATGGCAGGCGTCCATTGTACAAATATGGCCTTTATTATGGTGAGGTATATTTCCCATAAACCCACTTTGTTAAGAGTTTTATCATTAATATATGTTGTGTTTTATCAAATGCATATTTTTCATCTCTTTAGATTATCATATGGTATTTATCCTTCTGGTTTTTAGTGTTATGTGTCACATTGATTGGTTTGTGACTATTGAACCACTCCCTGGAATACATTCCACTTGGTTGTGGTGAATGGTTTTTAAATATATTGTTAAAGTTAGTTTGCTGATATTTTGTTGAAGATTTTTGCATCTAAGTTCATCAGAGATATTGGTCTGTAGTTTTCTTTTTTTTGCAGTGCCTTTATCTGCTTTTGGTATCAAAGTAATATTGGCCTCATAGAATAAATTTGGAAGTCTTTCTTTCTTTTCTATATTTTGGAATAGTTTGAGAAGAATAGGTATTAACTCTTCTTTAAATGTTTGGTAGAATCCACCTATGAATCCATCTGGTTTTGAACTTTTTTGATCACTGATTCAACATCATTACTAGTAATTGTTCTGTTCAAATTTTCTATTTCTTCCTGATTCTGTTTGGAGGATTCAGTTTTGTGTGTTTCTAGGAATTTATACATTTTCCAGGTTGTCCAATTTGTTGGCATATAATTTTTCATGATATTCTCTTATAATTCTTTGTATTTCTGTGGTGTTGGTTGTTATTTCTCTTCCTTCATATCTGATCTTATTATTTGAGTCCTCTCTCTTTTTTTTTCTTGATTAGTCTGGCTAGAGGTTTATCAATTTGTTTATCTTTTCAAACAACCAGATTTTGGTTTCATTGATATATTTTTTTTTTTGTAGTTTCTATTTCATTTATTTCTTCTTTACTATTTACTATTTGCTTCCTTATATTAGCTTTGGGCTATGCTTGTTCTTCTTTTTCTAACTCCTTTAGATTTAAGATTAGGGTTTTTATTTGAGACTTTTCTTGTTTCTTGAGATAGGCCTGGATCGCTGCAAACTTTCCTGTTAAAACTGCTTTTGCTGTGTCCTAAAGATTTAGACTGCTATGTTTCCATATTCGTTTGTCTCTATGTGTTTATTTCTCTAGATTTCTTGGTTGACCCATTTATTGTTTAGTAGTATGTTATTTAACCTGGATGTGTTTGTGATTTTTCCAGATCTGTTTTTCTTATAATTGGTTTCTAGTTTCATATTGTTGTCAGAAAAAAATTCTTGACATGATTTCAATCTTCTTAATTTTACTGAGACTTGTTTTGTGACCTAACATCTGATCTATACTGGAGAATGTTCCTTGTGCACTTGAAAAGAATGTATTTTGTTTTTGAATGGAATGTTTTGTATATTTCTGCTAGGTTCTTCTGGTCTAATGTATCATTAAAATCCACTGTTTCCTTGTTGATTTTCTTTCTGGATGATTTATCCATTATTGTAAGTGAGGTGTTAAAGTTCTCTACTATTATTGTATTACTGCCTATGTCTCCTTTTATGCTTGTTAATATTTGCTTTATGGATTTAGGTGCTTCTATGTTGTGTGTATAGATACTTATAATTGCTATATCATCTTGCCGGATTGATTTCTTTATCATTATGTAGTATGATTCTTTGTATCTTATTACAATTTCTGTTTTAAAGTCTATTTTGTCTAAGTATTGCTATCCAGTCTTTTTTTGTTTGTTTGCTTGTTTCCATTTGCATGGTATCTTTTTCCATTCCTTTACTTTCAGTCTACATGTATCTTTAGGTGTTAAGTGAATCTCTTTTAGGCAACATTTAGATGGGTCCTGTTTTTTCCTTTTTTTTCCTAATGAATTCAGTCAGTGTCTTTTGATTGGAGCATTTAGTCCATTTGCATTTAAAGTAATTATTGACAGCCATGAACTTATTGACATTTTGCTAATTGTTTACTAGTTGTTTCTGTAGTTTTTCTTTGTTCCTTCCTTCTTTTCTTGCTGTCTTCCCTTGTGGCTTAATGATTTTTTAAAATATTAGCTTATGTTCCTTTTTCTTTATTTTTTTATGTTTTGTGTTACAGGTTTTTGACTTGTGGTTACCATTGGGTTTATATATAATACCTTACATGTATAACTGTCAATGTTAATGGTTGATGGTTGCTTAAGTTCAAACACACTCTGAACGCAGTAAATTTTTATATCACTTCACATTTTATGTATATGATATCATATTTTATATAATTTTATTTTGTGCATCACTTAACTAATTTTTGAAGAAATAATTGATATTTTATAGAAATACAAAATAAATTTTGTAGAAATACTATTACTGCTTGTGTCTTTTAGCCTCCATACTGGCTTTATAAGTGTTTACATCTTCACTATATGTTTCTTTTTATCTGTGAAACTTTTACCTTTTATATTTTTCTTACTTATGACTTTTTCTTTCCACTTAATGAATTCCCTTTAACATTTCCTGTAATACTTGTTTAGTGGTGATAAACTCCTTTAGCTTTCGTTTGTTTGGAAATTTCTTCTCTCTCCTATTCTGAATAATAACCTTGCTGAATAAAATATTCTTGGTTGCATATTTTTTTTCCTTTCATCAAAGCTACATTTTAAGAAATGGCTTTTTATTAGGGTTGTTCCAAAATTGGGCCTATAACTGAGTTTGCAATTAAGTAGATTTTTGAAAAATAAGAATTTGGCTTTTATCAGAAAAATCTGGACAGAAGGAGAGATATCTATAAAGTGCTCTGGGAGAACCAAAAAAAGGATGGTTTGTGTAGACATACGGAATAAATGGAGCATTCTGGACAAAGACACAGAGGACTAGTATGTCAGTGAGAACTGCTAAGCAGGTCCTTCTGGCTGAAAAAAAAATGGGTAGTGGGGATTCATGGGTGATATGGCTGGTAAGGTTAGAAATTCAGTTAAAGTAAATTATAAAACAAACAAACTCTCCTTTGATGCAAAGGACTAAAGTGATAATTTTGCCTCTTGTGGGTGGGGAATTTTCTATTAAAAACACATCTTCAGACATTACTGAAATTTACTTCCAATTTCACATTTATCTATGCACATGTGGTTTTTGATTGGTACAAGTTGGCTAAGAAATAGGTTTGGCAGGAATGAATGTGCTATGATTATAGAAATCCATCACTATAATAAAGCAAACGAATCACGGTCACAGGGATATATATATATTTCAGTACAACATGTAGCTTTTATTGAATCTAATGGGAGTCCTCTGTGTTTCCTGGATTTTGATGTCTATGTCTTTTCCCAGGTAAGGAAAGTGTTCCATTAGGATTTGCTCACATAACCCTTCTATCCTTTTTTTTCTCTCTCTTCTTCTTCTGGGACCCTGATGATTATGATGGTTGTTCTTTTTTAATGAGTTACTGATTTCTCTAATTCTTAAATTGTCTTTTGCCTTAGTCTCCCTCTTTTTTCCTGCTTAATAATTCTCCATAAGTTTGTTCTCTATATTGCTGATTCGCTGCTCTGCCTCATCCATCCTTGTTGCCATGGTATCCATTTGAGATTGCAGCTCAGTTATAGCATTTTTTATTTCATCCTGACTAGATTTTACTTCTTCTATCTCCACAGAAAGGAACTCTAATCTTCTTTTGACCCCAGCTAATATTCTTATTATCGTGATTTTAAATTTTGGTTCAGCCATCTTGCTTGTATCTGTGTTGGTTAAGTCCCTGGCTGTCATTTCTTCCTGCTCTTTCTTTTGGGGTGAATTCCCTCATTTTGTCATTTTTAAGGGAGAAAAGAAATTAATTAGGTAAAAAAATTAAAATTAAAACATTAAACACACACACACACACTCAAATAAATGATGCTATATCCTAAGTGTGTTTTGGTCTGGGTATTGAACGGAGCTTGATAGATTAGAGGAAAAGGGGGAAAAACAATAAAAAGGAAAACATTTGAAAATTTAAAAAAATGAATACAATGAAATAGAATAAAATGAAATGATGGAAGTAAAGTAGAATTTGAAAATTTTACAAAAAAATTAAAAAAATATAGTATAAAAATTTAAAGAAAAATATTTTAATTAAAAATTGAGAATGAAAATAAGTTATTTTTATCTTTCTCTATTTAAGAAAAAGAAAAGAAACAAAAAAGAAAATTGAATAGATGGACCAATGAACAGACTGAAATACGATTGAAATTACATCATTTTTCCTTAGAAGTCAAACTATGAAGCACTTTATGGTCCACAAACTACGCAAGCAGAGAGACTTGTGGTGTTCCTGAAGAGGGAGGTTGGCCCAGGTGGGAGGGGCTTAGTGTATTGCTTGGTTTTCCACTAGATAGTGCTGCTTAGCTTACTGGGGTGGATTGTTGTGGTGCTTGTAGGTGTGTATGCACAAGCACGGGAGGGATGAAAATGGCGTCACCCAGCTACCCAGTCTCTAGTATCAGAACTCTGTTCTCCCTGGTCAGCAATTGTGCACCAGTCCTTTGTCTCCAGCTTCTATCCACTTCCCACTTTTACACTGTCTGACCAAGTTGTCAGGTTGCCAGGTGGCACCTACCTCCTGAGTTTTATCTCAGATGTGGCTGTTTTTCCTGACCCATTACTTCTGGGGAACTGCGACTTTGACCCTTTCTACCCCTCTCTGGGAGGGTCTCACTGAGTAATAGCCAGGTACTGGCCACACCCAGGAACATTCGTGGGGCTGTGCTGCTGCTGATGCCCAGAAGACTGGCTGGGTGCCAGTCCATCCCAGAAAAAGTTCACGTGATTGTGTAGCAGTGGTGTTTCAGTGATTATGGAAAATCACACATTTGACACCAGGCTTCACCCTTGATGACTTTGTTTCAGCACCCATGAATGTGGTTGTTCTTTGGGTTCCACTGGGAACTCTGCCTGTGGAGGTGGGGGGTTGCACCGCCTCTACCAAATGTCCTCCCAGCAAGGGAACTGCCTCTCCCCTTGTGGCCTGAAGACCCGAACTTCACTCTGCTCCTGTGGATTCACCCTTCTCACCAGAGCAACCACCAGGTATTGAGCTGCACAGTTTCAGACTCTGCACTCCCCCTGCTTATAGAGTCTTAATGGAATTTATTTTAAGAATTTGTTTAATGTTTTATATTTATTTATGAGAAAGACAGCATGAGCAGGAGAGGATCAGAGAGAGCAGAAGACACAGAATCTGAAGTAGGCTCCAGGCTCTGAGCTAGTTGTCAGCACAGAGCCCGACACAGGGCTCGAACCCACGAACTGTGAGATCATGACCTGAGCCGAAGTCGGACACTTAACTGACTGAGCCCCCCAGGCCCCCCAGAGTCTTAATAGAATTTAAACCCTCTCTTTTCTCCTTTCTCCCTTTTTAGTTCAGTCCTGTGGCTATTTCCACTTTTCCACTTTCTCTTCAGCTGCTTTGCAGGAGTGGGAGGGTGGTTGCTTTTCCCATACTCTCTCTCTATCTCCATCCTCTCTCTGCAAGCAAAAACAGCTCCCTGCCCTCCACAGCTTTTCTCTTCCCCAGTTCACCTCTCCATGCCACATACCTGCTGAGTTCTGTGGTTCAGGTCGTGCAGATTGTTGTGTTAATCCTCAAGTCAGTTTTCTAGGTATGCAGGATGGTTTAGTGTTGATCTGGCTATATTTCATGGAAGTGGGACACACAAAAAAAACTTCCATGCTGTTCTGCCTTCTTGACTCCTCCTCCAACATGTTGGTTTTATATTACAGTCTTTTACTTAAACAAAAGAGCCTTCAGTGCAGCTCAGGATAAGTAGAAATTACAAAGAAAATTAACATGAAGCACATGCTGAGGGTGTCTAGAGGTCTCATCTTTCAGCGTCTGTTGGTTATGGGAGGATCTACTCCGAATATTCTCTCATACCTCATCCTGAGTGTCAGAGAACAGCTATCCTTTTGGGCTTTTCTGATTTACCTATTTGCTTTTCTTCTGCTTTTGTTTACCTCTGAATGAGAAGGCTTGAGGCTCTTGTCTTTTGCATTCTAATCACACCTTTATTTATTAAATTAGTCTCCTTCTGGATTCATTTCTGTCTCTTGTGTTGTGATGAATCTCAGTCCACAAACTCAGCTTTGAATGAAATTTTAAACCAACATTAGTATTAACTCTGAGCTTATTGGCATGCATTCAGCGGGTAATTAAACTTTAGTCCCTGCTGGTGTGCTCCCCACGAGGAATTGTTCACTGACCCTGCCCACTCCCCTTCCCCACTGCGGCTTGCTGCCTACATTTGGAGAAATGGTAACTATTCTCTGCTAAGAGGCCCAGGGCACTGCCAGGAAAGAACTCCAATGCTCCCCCAAGCCAAAGCCTCTTTCTCTACTTTGCCTTCATCATCTCTAGAAACAAGGAGAATTACCTTCCTCTTTCATACACTTGAGACTCTTGTTTACTTCGCTCCCCCTTAGTTATGTAACATATGCTGATAAATGAGTTTAGGTTTTTGAAAACAATAACCAGGAAAGGAAAGGATGTTAGAGGACATTTTCACTTTCCTTTCTGCCATAAACCTCCTCTGGAAAGAGAGCACAGACATCCTGCTAGTTTGTGGTGGCTCCCCTTTCCCTAATCTGATCTCTCACAGCAGCAATGAAACAACTGGGGAGGGGACAACATGAAGCCACAAACCCTTGCTTCATTTTCAAAAGGCAGAAACAACTCAAATGCCTATCAATTAATGAATAGATGAAGAACATATAGTATATCCATATAATGTGAATAGTATAGTCATCTATGGAAAGAAATGAAGTACTGACACATGCCACAGTGTAGATGATCCCTGAAACTCTTATACTAAGTGAAAGGAGCCAGTCACAAAAGATCTTCTGTTGTATGATTACATTTAAGTGAAATGTCCACATTAGGCTTGTTTGTTTGTTTGTTTTTAATATAATACATTGTCAAATTGGCTAACATACAGTGTGTAAAGTGTGCTCTTGGTTTTTGGGTAGATTCCCATGGTTCATCGCTTCTGTACAGCACCCAGTGCTTATCCCAACAACTGCCCTCCTCAATGCCCATCATCCATTTTCCCTTCTCCCTCACCCCCCATCAACCCACAGATTGTTCTTTGTATTTAAGAGTGTCTTATGGTTTAGGCTGATCTATTTAGATGGAAAGTAGGTTAATGGTTGCCTAGAACTGAGGGATTGACATGACTATTGGAAAGTAAGGGGTTTCTTTTGGGGATGACAAAATATTCTAAAAATGATTATGGTAATTGTTTTATAACTCTTTAAATGTGCTAAAAATTATTAAACTGTATACTTTAAATAGGTAAATTATATAGTGTGTGAATTATATCTCAATAAAGCCATCACCAAAAAAAGACATCAGACTGCAATTTGCTGACTCTAGCTCTGTGCAGTATCATCAAAGAAGTGAATACTATCTTTTGGTCACATGTTTCATTAATATTAATGTATTTTTGTCAGGCATTCCTGATAACTGGATACCTTTCCAAGTAAATCACTTTCCTAGGATGCAAAGCAATCTTCTTTCCAAATATTTCTCAGAAAAAATTGGGCTGGTAACTTTATCCCTATGCTCTTGAAAGAAAGGAGAGAGCGATCTTTCCAACCTACACCCATAGAGCTTACTCTGAATGCTGAAGAGCCAGCTTTAATCTGCTAAAGTGACTTTGATAATATCTAGGTCATGGATCTATGAATCTTGCAGTTGGAAAATATCATAGAAACAGTCCAGCCCAGTGGTTTTCTAATGTGTTCAGTAGAATGTAGAGCTGCAAAACAGAGACCTCAGGGGCAACCATGAGAAGGAATTGGGGGTTCTAATTTGGGCAGAGCAGGCTCCTACCTCTGTTTGAATCAAAGCAGCTCTGATTACATATAATGTATACATTTGGGCTTCATGTCTGTGAAGTTTCATTCCCTAGTCTGTCTTGACTGAAAATCAAAATTGGTTTCACATGGTCTGTTGTTTCACATGGCCTCTCTGTCTCTCCCATTCTGTACTACCATTTGAACTAACTGTGATTTTTCATTTGTTTCGGTTTGATTTCACCTATCATTTTGGATCACTTATCTCAGACTGTTGTTATTTTCCAATCCCAAATGGAAAGACCATGACCAAGTCTGTCTGACAGCTTGGTCTCACTAGTAATCCACACCCAGTCCTGGGGTTTCTGCTGGAGATGGCACTAAATAACTTCTTTGTTTTGTTCATACTTCAAACTATGGCTTGATGCTTATCTTTTTCCCCCCTTCTGTTTCATTTCTCTCCTGCTTTGCTCATCATCTGAGACCCAATTTCAAGTACTTTCCTTCTCTTTCTGCTTTATTTTCTAGATAAGTTCTCCCTTTCCCAACTAACATGTGGCCATCTCACAGTAGACTCCTTCTAAGCTTGACTCCCTTTCAGCTTAACATCTATGAACTTCCCCAGTAAGGCATAAGCAACACCATCTGACCTTACCTGCTGGCCACAGATTCTGTTCAGTAACTCTAAATATAAGTTTACTTAACTGTCTGTGCAGGACTTTGTGTTTAATGTTGAAAGCAAGCCGTTAATCTGCTAAGGTGTGTCTACCATTTCTCATCTTTGAGAACTCTTTAGTGATAATATCCAAAAATATCTTGACTTATAAGATAGCATATATACCTTTGTGAAAATAAAAAAATATCCTCTATTTCAGTAAGACAAATGTATAGCCAGAGTTATATTGCAAGTTCCATATCATTGGATTTGCATTGTATTTTATGCACACACACAAAGTTCAAATGAGTTTTTAAAATAAAAATGGAGTTGAATTAATCTTTACCCACTTTACTAATTCTTTTTAATTCTACAATTACAAAGAAGAAATTCTACAATCTCTTTATAATTCTCTGTGCCAATGAAAATGTGTTCATTAAGTGACTTTAATGCATTGTTGTTTTAAAGGACATTCATTGATTGCCTTAGCATCCTGATTATTGACTTTGTTAGCTTTACAGAAAGTTAAGTTTGGAAGAATCATAAATGCCAGGTCATTTACTTCCCTTATTTTACAGATGGGAAAAGGGACATTCAGATAGTGTAAAACCGAGCCAAGAGCACATAGCATTAAGCCCCTTGGGCTGGGACCAATACTTCTGTGTCTCAGTCAAGTCCCATATCTGGCCTGTGGATTGGCTATATCATAATCACCTAGGAAGCTGTTTAAAGACAGCAACAAGAACCAAACAAACAAACAAATGGTCTGGCAAACTTAACAGTTTGAGTTAGAGTAGGTCTGGGTGAGGGAATCTGTACTTTAGAATATCTCCCTAGAGAACTCTGATATACTCTCAGTTTAGGAACAGTCATTTAGGAATGGTCTCTAGAGCAGTCCAAGCTCTAAAACTAGAGCTATCTAGAACTCAGTCCAAGTATTGGACACAAACTTAAGAAAGACATGGATTATATAGAAGTTCCCTGCTACAACTTTAATGAAAAGAGAAAAAGTATGGCCCTAAATCATTTTACCCAAATTCAGCCCAACTCCCTAAATTGGATGGCCAAGGTAAATGCTTGATTTATATGAATACTAAAAAAAAAAAAAAAAATACAAAGGTATAGACTTACAGTCTATCTGGCATTTTGGCCAGACCTGTCCAAGAACTCAGTGTAGAAAACTGCACAGTAGGCTTGCAGAAGCATCAGTTTTACTTGCACTGCACACATTAGTGTCTGTTGTCCAGTAACAAACACAGTCAAGTTCTTTGAAGTTTGCCCTGCTTCCTGTGCCATGAGTTGTAGCTGCTGATTTATGTTCCTCTGTCTTTTTCCTTCACTTTTTCTTTATTTTGCAACTGGGTCAGCTAATGTTTAGAATGAGCAGATGTTTAGTAGTCTTTAGTATATTTTAATAGTCTCTAGCTTTGAAGGTGATACTCTTGGCTTCATTATTTTTTCTTCATGGAAGTATTCATATGACAGATTATGGTCAATTAGAATTGGTGTAGAATGATCACCTTTAATAGAGACTTAGAGTATAAAATTCACAGTGACTACCTATTATTCCTTCTGAAGAAAATGTCATATGCCTCAAGTTAAAATTAAGGTCATTTGAGTCTGATATGTATTGACACTCAAAAGAATGATGTTAATGAGAAAGGAAACTGATCCATTCATGACTCAAGGTACCAATTTCTATCCATTTCAAGTAAATCACCATAGGGAGAAAGTGTAGGTATTTGGGACCACATTTAATCTGAAGGTTCTATAGAGGTCAATTTACATATTGTGCAGCTTTCACTGGGTATGAAATCAGATGCATCCTGGTTATTGGGTCATGCTATCAAAGGCCTTTAGTGACTTCCCCTTCCTCAGCTTTGCCTTATACAGTAATGACTGTTTATTGGATTCTTAAAGTCCCTGGAGAAGAAACACACATTATTTTCTCTCCTATAAGCAGCTCTGTGGTCTTAAGTCTAGCTAAAGGTTTGTCAGTTTTGTTTATCTTTCAAAAAAAACAGCTCTTAATTTTATTGATCTTTGTATTGTCTTTTTCATCTTTTTAAAATTTTGTCGCATGTGATCTTTGTTATTTCCATTTTTCTACTAATTTTGGCCTTTGTTCGTGTTTTACTAATGCTGAGGTATAAATTTAGGTGTTGTTTTTTGAGAACTTCACCTTTTTGTCCCCCAAGGAAGCTAGTTGACTTGGTTTGCTTAATTCCTGGTTCAGTGACTTTAAACCTACAACAATAACCTCTGGACCACGCTTGTACACTTAAGGGCTTTATATGTCATTATACCAATTAAAATTGTACAAAAACCCAGAGGGCCTTCTGTATGTAGACCTGAGAAGTATCAGCAATTCTTTTTTACACAGCATGTCCACAGAAAATCTCATAGCCAGCCATACTTTTATTTCCAATTAGCTGCCTTATAGCATGCCTTCTGTACCTGGGATCTGTAATTAGCTGTCATTCCTGTCATTACAAAGCCAATATTTTCAGTTATCTTGAATAAGAGAGTCATTGTGCTGGAATCCAATAATTTGTCAGATATTTTCTTCAGTGTGACAATTACTGGGGGAATAGCTACATTGAGTGCTTGCACATCCACTAAGAACTGCCTCTTTGTTTGCTACAGTCTTATGATTCTAATGAATGCAAGCCCTGCTTTTAGAGGTCAGTGTTTTGGGGGCCTGTGTCATGGATGGGAGTCTTAAAAATTGGGGCATATGTGTGTGGTCAAAACTCTTTGCTCCTCAGGGAGAAGGTGGAGGTTGAGGATTCTTGCCGCCCCCCCCCCCCCCCCCCGGCCCACATTTGTATGGCACTGAGCCAGGGATGGGGTTTAAGAAAAGCATGTATCTCAGCCATTCTTACTCCTTTTCAATGTGAGTATTCTCTTATTTGCTGAGTAGGTAATACTCAGCTAATTTCTAGTTTTCTTTCAGAAATTAGTTCTCCATGTGTAGCAGTAAATTCAGTGTATCCATTGAGAGAGAGAAGTTTAGTGGCCTCCTATATTGTCATCTTGGTTAATTCACAAAATTCATTTGTGTGTCTTAATCTAAATATTCATTTATATGCTACAAGTCCTTTTTTCCTGATTTCTGGGTAGATGTGATGAAGGCTACTCTGAAATTTATAAATAACATATGGCAAGCTTATTTCATTGTCCGTTTTTTAGGGGAAGGAGGACTTATTATAGCACAGTTCATTTTTATGTGATTTATTGTATAATGATCTTTTAATTTAATTTTGCAAGTGATGGGTTAAATTGTGGTTGACATGGTTAACTTACCCCCACCCCTGTGGGTTGTGAGAGCCACTGCACAACTTGGCATATGACACCCATAGACACTCCCAGTTGGGAGAAATCATGTGCAGTGATATTACCTGCCCTACACCAGAAGAAAAGTGAGCCTTCCACATTTAAAGGGCTCTCTATTATTGCCTGTACCCAAGTCATGCATACACTCACAAGGTAAATGTGGGGATAAATCAAGGCATTTGGTTATGCTTTAAGCTCTTTGGTAAAATTTGTAGAATTTTGGGCACTTTAGGCAAAGCAGCAAGCCCCATGGCCCACATATGCAATGGTTTCACAGTTTCCAGTGGAGGAGGAATTTGATGACAATAAAAAGGCAAAGATGCATATATGAATTGCTTGTAAGAGAGAAATTTTACCTTTAACAAAGAATTTTATATTTAGAAACACCTCCTTTCAATTTTGTAGAATTTACTATAAGTTAAAATGTGTATAATTTAAGACTCAGACATTCTACTTCTTATTCATACTCAAACACCAGGAGGCACTTGCAAAGATCCTCACTGCAACACTGTTCATAGCAGTTAAAAATGACATACATTTCTATTGTATGTCATAGAAGGATGATTATATAAATTGTGGCATAGCAATACAATGCATCAAAGAAATGAAATAGATCTATATGTAACCATACAAAAATATCCTCAAGGTATACTGTTGAGTGTATAAAATAGCAAACTGTAAAACTGTATAACAACTATACAACAGTATCATAATCTACTTAAAGAAATGACACCATATATTTTACACATACATATATGTGTATGTTAAATCCATAGTGAAAGATAAATGTCAAGTTGATAAAGTAGATACCTCTGGTAGTTGTGACTAGTGGTCAGTTTTAACTTTAGCCCTTTCCGGAATACAAACATTGTGATAGGCAGAATTCTAAGATGATTTCTGAGATCCCTATCCCCTACTGTATACATCTTGCACTCCTCCTGTTGGGTTCGCTTTGGGCCTCGGCTTGACCCTCAGGACAACCTGAGTGCTCTTATTATATTTGATGGCCCTTGAAATACTCTAAGACCTCTGTCATATCTCCTATGAACATTTTCATATGGTCTCCTTATTAGCCCTTTATGTAAAAGAACAAAATGAGACACTCCAAATCTTAAATCTATAGAGTTCTTACTCTCATTGGACAGATGACCCTAATTTGTAAGTTGAATATTAATTTCTCGGGGTCATCCCTCATTGGAGAGCCACATTTCCCAAGTGTTAGGGAAGCTAAACATCAAAGTCATTGTGTGGCTGAAAGATTGATGGTGAGGTACTTTTGGTGCTATCAGAATAGAAGAAAGCAAACTTCTCCAACATAAGTAAGAATAAAATATTTCTGCTCTACTTAACGCATTTTACATTTTGACTGCTTATCCAGTGATGTTGTGGCCACAGCCACAACATGGAGAAGATTCAAAGTATCTCAGAAACCAAAGAAACTAGAAACTTCCATAATCTAATTTTTCCCCAATACTTTGATTTTTTTAAACCTCAGCTTTTACTTGAATACATCTAGTGACAGGGAACTCACCACTAGATGAGGCATCAAGGTCTATTTTTAAATTCTTTTCTCACAGTTAGAAACATTTTTATATTGATTTGGAATCTGTGTTCTTTTAACTTTTTAAAATTTATGATACCAATTCTGTCCTCTGAATCTAAACATAGATCTGTCTAATCTGTCTTCCTTTCAGATAGTTAAAGCCAACTTTCATATCTCCTTGTCTCCTGTTCTCCAGCTAAATATCTCTGATTCCTTTCCACTTGATTAAAGGAGCCTAAGGTGATAGGAGATCTTATTGTGTGTATGTGTGAATGTGTGTGTGTGTGTGTGTGTGTGTATTTTCACATTGTCTCTTATAGACTTGTAATGAGCAAAGGATCCTGGTCCTTTACATTTTATCAGCAACAAATTAGCTCTGTGCTACTACTTCCATTTTATAGATGAGGAAACCAAGGCTGAGAGTAGGACCAAGGCTGAGAGTAGGAAGTTAGCAGGTGGCAGAGACAAGATTCAAACCCAGATACATTCCACTTTAGAGCCTATAATGTGCCATCTTTTCTCCATCTCCTTTAACATAGCAGTGGTAAATGTCAAAGAGAATGGTTTGATATTGGTATCCTAAGTGTAGCATTTGCGATTGGTGAGTTTGCAGTATCAGTTGAGCTTGGCATAGTCCAGGCTGTGTCATTGAGGTTTGCCATAGTGACTAATATCCCACCCACTAGAAAAGAATTTCAGGGGATCCTGGGTGGCTCAGTCGGGTAAGCGTCTGACTTCGGCTCAGGTCATGATCTCATGGTTCATGGGTTTGAACCCTACATAGGGCTCTGTGCTGACAGCTAGCTCAGAGTCTGGAGCTTGTTTCAGATTCTGTGTCTCCCTCTTTGTCTGACCCTCCCCTGCTCACACTGTTTCTCTCTCTCAAAAATAAATTAAAAAAAAAATTAAAAAAAGGAAAGAATTTCAGATCAAGAAGGACCCTTTATTTCAGTGCTTATTCTTCTGCTTCCTAAAGAAAAGGAATCAAGGGGGTTGGAAAGGGCAGAGGAAATAGTAGACTCAAGTCACCTTCCAATACAGAGAGAGTTTGTCTTTGGATCAAATACCAGCCCTACCATGTATTAGTTCTGAGACCTTGGGCCTTAGCATCTATATGACAAAAATGGCTTCCAAAGCATGAGGGAGTGTCCCCTAATGCAGATTTTCCCAACTTGCCTGATAAAATTGGTTAAAATGTGGATGTTTAGGTCCTTTCCCTGAAAATTTTTGATTAGGGGATCGAAGGTTGGACCGAAGAATGAAACTGACCAAGATATATCGTAGAGCCCACCTCACTGAGCCAGGAGCACCCCATTGAACTCAGAGTAATGAAATCTGATTGAGGAGTAGGTCTTGCTCATTGCAACTCACTCAGGTAGAGAGATAGTCATTACTGAAGGTGCTCAACACCCTCCTACCCTCAATTCTCAGGTAGGTGAACACGAGAAATATGTGAATAGGCTTTAAGATCACCAATTGTTCCTGTCCAGATGGCATAAAATGAGGAATTTGAGACATGGATCACAATGGAGAAGAGAGCCTGAGTAGTGGCTGTGAACAGGACAAAGTGCTAACAAGCACTAAAGATAAACTTTTATCTTATGACCTTATCTAGGCCCTGAATGTTTAAAACAAGAAAAACAGAGTTTCTTATTGTTGGTAGGAAATTACAGTAATAAAAATAATTTCTAACATTCATTGAGCTTAATCATTGCTGATGTTGATTTATAAGAGAGAACATTTTCAACAGTCAGAATTAACTCCTTATCTCTCAGTTTTACCCATAATGCCTCCAATAGAAAATCTCCTTCTGTGCCAATGGAAAGAACTGACCTTTGTCTTGGTCTTCCAACATCAGCCTGGCCTTTAGTTTTCTGTACATGGTTTGATGTACTCTCTGGTTTGGTAACAAAGGCTTCAAGAAGGAATCTCTCCATTGAATGACCTATACATCATCTGCTCATTCTCAGAAAACAAAATATCACCAGCACAACAAAAAAAGATCCAAATGTAATCATTCTATTTCATAGGAGATGCAAAGGGAATAGCAGTTGGCAGTAGATCATGGTTTAGAGGAAAGAACTACTGAATTAGAAATAATTTGTCTGACCCATGGTTCTTGTTACCACCTCAAGAATGGGAATGGAAATAAATCAGAAAAATCCTAACACCCTTGGGATAATAAGTTTTGTCCTGAGTCTACCTTGCATTGGCACTGCTTTTGTATTTGCCTCCTGGAGATGGGAGGTGGCTCCTCTCAGGCTGAGAATGTATTTGAAAATCTGTACTTGGGTGTTAAGCATAAGGGTTTTATTTTAAAATGAAATGTGAGCTATAAATAAATTATATAGTAGAATAGAATTGTAAATAATAAAAAATAAATGAGAAAAGCATTTCTAAAATACCTTGAAAATGGATGGCTCTCCTCCTAAGGAGGGCAAAGAGAATGTTCCTGGGAATATGATTATTTCTCAGACTATTTTCCTGTGGTTGCCTGCAGCTGAATAAAAATCTTAGTGATAGTTAAGTTTCTTACTGAAATGTGAAAGCACTTAAGAGAATCAAAATGAACAGAAATCCAAGTAGTAGTAAATGTGGTCAAAGGTCTAAAGATGAAGCAAAAAGTACACGAGTTCTACTTGACTTCCATTCTGAAGAATGATTTAAAAAAGGCCAAGACCAGTTCAGTGAAACATAAATAAAGGTCCAGATAAAGATGATTTTAATTGAATATTCTTCTGCCCTATGATTAAATTGAAGTCTCCTGATCTCAAGAGATGACCCAGCAAAACACAAAGATAACTAGGCACTAAGAAGCATTTTCTGTGCTCTATAAGGAAAACTATGGACCAGATGACATATGAAAAGGCTGTATCTTAGTTCATTCGGGCTGCTACAACAAAATACCACAGACTAAGTGTGGCTTAAACATAGCAGATTTATTACTCATAGTTCTGGGGATGAGAAGTCTGATATCAAAGTGCCAGCATGATCAGGTGGTTCATTGGAGTCTTCTTTTCTCTGTATCTTTACATGATGGAAGGGGCTAGGGATATTTCTAGAGCCTCTTTTATAAGGCACTATTCCTATTGATGAGCTTTCTACCCTCATGACTTAAGCACCTCCCAAAGACCACACCTACTAATATCATCCATCTGTAGGTGGTTATAATTTCAACATAATGAATTTTAGGGGGACACAAACATTAAAAACATAGAAGACTGGAAATAAAAGAAAGATTATTATTATTTTTAGAAGTAAGAAGATATTTCTGTTTGGTGAGCTTGAAATCCTTCTTGTGAAATAATAAGAAAAAAAATATGTATTAATCTTTTCCCCTCACTCTGGGCACAGAGCTACTAAAACCCTTGTAATTTCCTAAGTGATAAGAGCACTAGGAGCATCTTTTGTTTTAATATTTGGTCTTTGACCCTAGTTTCTGACACAGAGCTCCTGAACTCTTGTATTTCCTGGGTGATAAGAGTATCTTTTTTTTTTTTTTTTTTTTTTTTTTTTTTTTTTTTTTTTTTTTTTTTTTTTTTTTTTTTTTTTTTTTTTTTTTTTTTTTTTTTTTTTTTNTTTTTTTTTTTTTTTTTTTTTTTTTTTTTTTTTAGAGAGAGATAGCTAGCAGGGGAGAGGAGCAGAGTGGGGGTTGGGGGAGAGAGAGAGAGAATTCCAAGCAGATTCCATGCTAAGTGTGGAGCCTGATGTGGGGCTCAGTCCCACAACCCTGGGACAATGAACCAAACAAAAATCCAGAGTCAGACACTCAAATGACTGAGCCAGCCAGGTGCTCCAAGAGTATCTTTTGTTCCAATTAGATGGCTCTGCTGGGATCCTGGGTGGCTTCTTAATGTGGGCTGATCACCAGAAAGACCAAGGCATGATTATTATTAGAAGATTGGAATTTCCATCCCTGTCTTCCATTTTCTTGAGAAGGGAGAAGGGCTAAAAATGGAGTTAATGATTGATCATGCCTATATGATAAAGCTTCCATTAATATCCCAAAAGTATGAGGTTCAAAAGGATTCCATACTGGTGAACACATCCAAGAATCTGGAGGTGCTGTACTTCTAATCCACGTTGACCTCGCTCTATGTACGTCTTCATCTGGCTATTCATCTGTATCCTTTATCACATCCTTTAGTAAACTGGTAAATGCACATAAATGTTTCCCTGAATTCTAGGGGCTGCTCTAGCAAATTAATGTAATCAAGGGAGAGGAGGTATTGGAAACCTCTACTTTGTATCCAAGTCAGACAGAAGTTGGCAAACTGGAGTCCTATTACCTGTGATTGTCTTCTCAAATAGTAGTAGTCTTGTGGGACTAAGTGCTTAACCTGTAAGATCTGATGCTATCTCCAGGTAGATAGCGTCAGAACTGCGTTGAATTGTGGGACACCTAGCTGGTGTCATAGAGATCTGTTTAGTGTGGGAAACACCCACACTGGTGGTGTCAGAAGTGTTCTGAGTTCATATCTTCTGCCCATTTTCTTTACTGGGTTGTTTGTTTTTCAGGTGTGGAGTTTGGTGAGTTCCTTATAGATTCTGGATATCAACCCTTTATCTGATATGTCATTTGCAACTATCTTTTCCCATTCTGTTGGTTGCCTATTAGTTTTGTGGGTTGCTTCCTTTGCAGTGCAGAAGCTTTTAACCTTGATGAGGTCCCAATCGTTTATTTTTGCTCTTGATTCTCTTGCTTCGGGGGATGTGTCAAGCAAGAGGTTGCTGTGGTGGAGGTCAAGGAGGTTGTCTCCTGCTTTCTCCTCTAGGGTTTTGATGGTTTCCTGTCTCACATTCAGATCCATTATCCATTTTGAGTTTATTTTTGAGTATGGTGTGAGAAATTGACCTAGATTCATTCTTCTGCATGTTGCTGTCCAGTTCTCCCAGCACCATCTGTTAAAGAGGCTGTCTTTTTTTCCATTGGATATTCTTTCCTGCTTTGTCAAAGATTAGTTGGATGTATACTTTTGGGTCCACTTCTGAGTTCTCAATTCTGTTCCATTGGTCTGTGTGTCTGTTTTTGTGACAATACTATACTGTCTTGATGATGACAGCTTTGTAGTAGAGGCTAAAGTCTGGGATGGTGATACCTCCCGTTTTGGTTTTATTTTTCAGTATTACTTTGGCTATTCGGGGTCTTTTGTGGTTCCATACAAATTTTTGGATAGTTTGTTCTAGTTTTGAGAAGTATGCTGGTGCAATTTTGATTGGAATTGCATTGAATGTGTAGAG
>NW_024081507.1:59010-166088 GCF_003009895.1 Hyaena hyaena
TAGAGGTTTGTCAATTTTGTTTTTTTTTTTTTTTCAAAAAACTAACTCTTGGTTTCATTGATCTGTTCAATTATTTCTTTGGTCTCTATGTTGTTTATTTCTGCTCTGATTTTTACTATTTCTCTTCTTCTACTGGGTTTAGGGTGTTCTTGTTGTTCTGCCTCTAGTTCCTTTAGGTGAGCTGTTAGACACTTCTCCAAAGAGAACGTCCAGATGCCAACAGACACATGAAATGATGCTCAGCGTCCCTCCTCATCAGAGAAATACAAATCAAAACCACACTGAGATACCACCTCACACCTGTCAGAGTGGCTAAAATGAGCAAATCAGAGAAGTCTAGATGCTGGCGAGGCTGTGGAGAAATGGGCACACTTCTACACTGTTGGTGGGAATGTAAAGTGGTGCAGCCCCTCTGGAAAACAGTGTGGAGGTTCCTCAAAAAGTTAACAATAGAACTCCCCTATGACCGAACAATAGCACTGCTAGGAATTTACCCAAGGGATACAGGAGTGCTGATGCATAGGAGCACATGAACCCCAGTGTTCATAGCAGCACTCTCAACAACAGCCAAAACATGGAAAGAGCCTAAGTGTCTGTCAAGGACGAATGGATCAAGAAGATGTGGTTTATCTATACAATGGAATACTACATGGCAATGAGAAAAACTGAGGACTGATGGATGGGGGGGGGGGGGGGGAGGATGGGTACGGAGGAGGGCACTTGTGGGATGAGTACTGGGTGTTATATGGAAACCAACTTGACAATAAACTATTAAAAAAAATAAATGTTGTGAGTATTTTAGAAGTGTGAGGGAAAAGGAGAAACACAGCAGGGAACACAGGACATTTTCCTACTCCCTTCCAAAACAGAACTATGGAATAAAAATCAAACAGGTGAGTAAAGAAGTAAGGTGATCACTTAGAATGGATTCAACATACATGAAGTGTGCTCCACTAAACCAAACCCCTGTCTCGATATGGTTTTTAGAGCAATAGATTCAGAGAATACTTCTAGTATGTCTGTCAGAGAGCAGTACGTCTGGCTGTTAATGAAGTGACTGATATTGGCTTTCTTGCTCTCCTTGTAGGGACTACATTATAGTTATGTGAAATTTATTGTTGATTAACCAAGATGAATTTACTTGCAGATACATTTTGGTAATCTGCCACAGGAGTGTGCTCTCATTCTTGCCTAAATCCTCATTTTATTAATCATTCATCAAAATATATTAATGGAAGTCCAGTCAAGTTTCATTGGGATAAGAAACTGGAAGGATATTTAAAAGAGACTGTGGTAAATGAATATCTGAAAGTTCTTGATTGATTTAAATAATAAACTGAAATCTAACAAGATAAAATTGAAGAGAAATAAATCGAAAGTCCCAGTTGGTTTTAAAGATCTATCAGTGGAAATGCAGCTAGAGACATAAATAGAGCACAGACTCTGGAGTTCTGCCTAATACAGATCCCTGGTCTGCCACTTACAGCTGTGTGACCTTGGAAATTTACTTAACTTCTCCATGACTTACTTTCCTCAGCTATAAATTGGAGATCATAAAAGTAATTGTCTCTTACGTGTGTTGTGAGGATTAAACAAATTAATATCTGTACAGTATCTATTATAATCTAGTACGAAACAAACACTATGTGTACCAGTGCTAATCATTATTTTTGTTCTTATAACAAAGAAACAGATTTCAGTTTTAGATGAATTTATTTTCAATATGAATTAGAAGTGTGATAAGGTTGACAAAAATCACATGAGTCTTAGGTTTCATTTATATAAATACTGTTTTAGTTTAGGTACCCCAGAAAACAGAGGCTAACACAAAAGCTTATATACTATCTTACCAGGAAAGTGGGGATGGCAGGAATGAGAAGTGAGGCTGTGAAGGGTTAAAATTAGTATGGGGGTGTTCTACAAATCTGGTCACTGCTTGATAACAAGAAGGACGGAAAGCTCCATCTCATGGTATTTCATGGGATGCCTTCCTATAGGCCATTTGGAAAAAAGATAGCATTTCAGGCTGGTCCTTCTTCTGGGAGGAATTGGGAGAATTTATCTGTTAGCTCTGATTTCACGTTTGTCAAATGCTGGTCCTTTGGTTGTTATGCAGGTGGACGTCAAGCAGGTCTGCATCATCTTCAAGCCTCAGTATCACACTAAACCATGAGGAGAGAAACAAGAGATGAATGGTCGGGCACACACAGTGAGGTGCTGAACTTGGTCATGAGCCCACAGAACACTAGAATAAGTGGCTAGAAACTGATAAGACAGAAGATAGGTAAAGCCAAGATTATCTGAAAATGCTTGTCAGAGGTGTCAGATGCAACTTTAAAGTCCAGAATGAGAGGGAGTTCCTATTCCACTAAGAGCTGGTCAGTCCTCCTGAAGAACCATATCATTGTGTGGAAACTCATAACAGAGAAAAATAAGAAACTGGAATATGTTCACTACAATAATGACAGGGGTCAAAATTATATACCTCAATAATAGGAGTTAGCTTGGAAAAACAGACTGTGTGGACCAGGAAATATTATCATTCATCTTAAAATTCTGCTGGATATGTTGTCTGAAATATTTTGTCTACAGAGAGGTAGATGTTAATTCAATGTAAAGAAAAAAATGAATAGCCTGGAAATATGAATGTACCCTTATGGGCTGTATTGGCAGATACAGAAGTCTCCTATCTGGTTGGGGAAGTTGTGAGAGTATCTAAGCCATGGGGGATATCAATCAGATGAGCTCTGGACTCCATTGCAACACTGTATAAATAAGCCATCAAGAACACTAGGAAATCAAGTGTTTTTTTCAAAACGCAGGTGTTTTACTTTTTGCTTAACAAGAGTCTACCTATGGGAATTACAAAGACACTCAGAGAACAAGACAAAGTCCTGAGAGATAACATCCGGCGGGCAGAACTTGAAAACAGTGAAGGTTTTGATAAAGTCTATTTTAACTGGATATTTCTTAATTAAATATTCATTTGGTATTGAAAGTCCAAAGTGAATAAAATATATAATTCAACAATTTTCTAAGTATTTACTTTGACTATACTTCCATATAGCTCTGAAGCAAGTTTTTTTCTCAAGGAATCATATGTTTAATTTTTTGTTCCCTTCAAACTTGTATCATAACTTAGAGCATGAAGAAATTGGAAATGTACAGCTACGTAATTTAATATTCAGAGATGGTGGGGACCCTATATACAGAATGTCATGGACCACTGGCACCGCACATATCATGAAACCACAGCATTTTTTTTTTTACTTCTTTATTCCTTTTTGTCTAAGGTCAGAAATGTGGTAAATAACTGTTTTGTCAAAGAGTGGTGGTATTCGGTTGCAGAATCTCTGAATCAGAAGGAACCTTATATGATCCTAAAATTTATCTGGTATGTGATTCCTCCTTAACAAAAACACTCCTGAGTTACTGCTCTGCTTCTGCTTGAATACTTCCAACAACAGGGACTCACTATTCAATATGTCAGGAATTCTACTTTGAGATTGCTCCTCTCAGAAAGTGACGATGGTGAAATGTAACCAGAGATGTAAAGTATAATGAGAAGGAAAGAAGGTAAAGAATAAGGGGTTAATCACTTAATTAAAGAAAAGAAGACTAATCAGAAGTCCCTCATGGAAAGATTGATTCACCATGAAATGTGTATCGGCAAATGAGTAAGGATTATGGTTTTCTAAACTAGAGGATATTCTGTGGAATAAAATAGAGCAGTGTTTCTCACAATGTTTGTGGCGATGCACCAATTTTTAAAAGTCCCAATCCAAGGGTGCCTGGTTGGCTCAGTCGGTTGAGTGTCTGACTCCATTTCAGCTCAGGTCATGATCCCAGGATTGTGAGAATGAGCGCTGCGTGGTCTTTGTTCTGATCATGAAGCCTGCTTAAGCTTCTCTCCCTTCTCCCTCTCCCCCTTTCCTGGCTCATGCTCTCTCTCTCTCTTAAAAAAAAAAAAAAAAGAGAGGTCCAATCCATCACAGACCAACCCTTGTCCTCCTAGTACATGTAATAGTACACAGCTTGTGGCAAGTTGGCTTACCACACAAGTTCAACACCCTCCCAAATAAGTTTATATCTCACTCAATGAATTGAGTTCACTGAACATACACTTGAATGTTTCAGCAATGCCAAATTGTTACAAGAGTTACTTGCTTTACTTATTTACTCTCAATATTTGTTTTTATCTTTTCACAGACTAGAAACAAATAATTTGTAGACGGGGTCAATCTCACTTTAAGTGGCACTGAAGGGGAGTGTACACTGCTGACCTTAGTGTTTATTTTCTGAGATACTGACATTACTTAGCTCTATGGGAAAACAAGAGCCATAAATCAAAGAATTTCCATATTAAATTATTCCTTTTCACTTCTCACTGTCAATTGTGCTGGCCCAACAAGTCAGTGTGTTTTCTAAAATAACATCTGATAAGGACACCTGGGTGGCTCAGTCAGTTAAGCGTCTGACTTCGACTCTGGTCATGATCTCACGGTTCGTGGGTTCAAGACCCGCCTCGGGCTCTGTGCTGACAGCTAGCTGAGAACCTGGAGCCTGTTTTGGATTCTGTGTCCCCCTCTCTCTCTCTGACCCTCCCCTGTTCACGCTGTCTCTCTCTCTGTCAGAAATAAATAAAACATTAAAAAATTTAAAAAAATAAAATAACATCTAATATTACTTACTTACTTAATTAATTAATTTTACGTAAGCTCCACTCGCAACATGGTGCTTGAACTCACAACCCAAAAATCATGAGTTGCATGCTCTACTGAGTGAGCCAGCCAAGGGCCCCAGGTTATTGCGGGTTTTGTTTTTTTTTTTTTTTTGGATAAAAAACTATTGCTGTTTAATATCTGATAATACAATAAAAATACATAGAAAATAATTATAAAGTGAAATTTCTAATCTTACAAAAAAATGAAAGATTTCAAAATGATAATAAATTGGTGTTGGAAAGCCAGGCAGATGACCCCTATCAGGTGACTGACAAAGAGGACCTGGCCATGTTTGAGCAGAGAACAATGGTGATGAGCGCTTCCCTGAAACAATGGAAATCCTGGATAAGCATTGCCCTCTTTTCTTCCTTAAGGGAAGATTATGTGATGACAAGAGACATACTTCAAAAGAAAATGATTTGACTATCAAAGTATTAAGAGAAACCTTTTGGGAAACTGATGAAGCCCTTGAATATTTTTACAGAAATGATTTTCTTTAGAATCATGTTTCAACAGTCAAATGTATGGTGAAGATGTGCTGTGGTATGAATATTTGTGTCCCCCTCCAAATTCAGTTGTTGAAATCCAAATGCCCAATGTGATGGTGTTAAGAGATGGGGGCTTTGGGAGGTGATAGTGTAGCTTTCATGAATGGAATTAGTGCCCTTAGAAAAGAGGTACATGGATCTCCCTGCCCCTTCCACCATGTGAGATGCAACATGTCTGTGATCCAGAAGAGGATTCACCTGGCCATGCTGCCACCCTAATCTCAGACTTCCAGCGTCTAGAACTGTATGAGACATAGATTTGTTTATAAGTCACTCAGTCTGTGGTATTTTGTTACAGCAGCACAAATGTACTAAGGCAATAGACTGTGCAATCAGTTTAGTCAGAAAATTAGGCTGTCAATGCTTAATTTATTCTGTGTCTCTTCCAACAACTAGAGTCTATTTGTAATTTTGTCCGATACGGCCAAATAAAAAAATTTTTAAATGTTACTCTCACAAATTTAAAGATAAAGTTTTGCTTTTTTTATTGTCAAAATGTGGCTCCTGTTGTAAGTTTACTCTAAGTGGTTTTCTGGTACCAGATAGTTTCAAGGAATGTGGAACTTCAAACAGCATTTAAAAACGACATAAGACAGTGATGCCTGTGTGGCTCAGTTGCTTAAGCGTTCAACTTCAGCTGAGGGCATAATCTCATGGTTTGTGAGGTTGAATCCTGCATCAGGTTCTGTGCTGACAGCCAGCTCAGAGTCTGGAGCCTGCTTCAGATTCTGTGTCTCCCTTTCTCTCTGTCCCTCACCTGCTCACACTCTGTCTCTCTCTCTCAAAAATAAATAAACATTTAAAAAAACACAAAATAACACAAAGCAGTGCCACATGTGGGATTGCTCTCAGGTGATATTGCCTTAATTTCTGGCTCCACGTGGCTCAGCAGGTAGTGAATCCATCTTTGTCAGACCAGGAGTTGTCTCTCCTTCCAGGAGGAATTCTAGTGCAGAGTAGGCCCCTTATTTGATTGTCAGAAATTGTTTCCTGTCTTTTAAAAGTGGAAGCTGAAAATATTTCTTTAAAGCACTGGCTCTACTAGAATCTGAACTCCACAAACATGTTTAGAGAAAGAGGAATTTCTCATATAGAACATATAGATCTTTTCTTTAGATTTAAACTAAAGAAATGCTATCCCACTGAAGGTAGAGATGCAGAAGATTCTCAGTATTAAGTTTCTTTTCTGGTGTTGTGTCTCTTAGGTTCTTATTTGTCCAGAGTGTACAATGTGTATGAAAAGAGAAAGCTTTATGCATGAAAGAATCCATAGGGCAAGGTCAGGAGTGATTAAAAACATGAATAGTACAGTTTATTTGCTTCATTCACCCCACCCCACCCCAAACTTGTTTTTGAAAGAGAATTATCAAAACTGAGTTTAGCCAGGTTTCAGAGAAGGCAGGAATCAGTTAAGGCTGAAGTGGTTAAGGAAGGTTTCTGAAGGAGATGGAATGGAATGGGAATCCCCTTGGTTGGATAGAACTTCCATGGAGATATGTGTGAAGAATGAGAAGGGTAATCCAGAGAGAAGCAGCAGGGTGGCCCAAGGTAATGTGGTACAAATGACTCTCTGGGATTTGTAGGAAGGAAACATGCATGGGACTAGAGCGTCACAATGGGGAGTAAAGGAGTATCCAGTTGCATTTGGAAAAATTGAGACATATTATTAAACATCTTCAGTGTCTTCTACTTTAGTGTTTGCCCCTGGAGTCATAAGGAATGTAGAACCCCTGAAGTTTTCTCTGCTTCATTGAAAATGGATTGAACCCCCCTGGTTTAGTAACACATCATGGTGACATTAGTCCTGCATGGGAGCAAATACTCACCGTATATTCTCTTCCAGTCATATAGGCAACTACTTGAATGCTTTTGTAATTTTAACTTTGTCCTACTAAACATATACTCTTTCTTCCAGCCTGTTCCTTACTCTCCCTACCTCCCTGCATTCCCCTACACCTGTTTTCTCCCTCTATTCCTCATCTTGTTCTTTCTATTGTTTTCCTTCCACCCACCCACGCCACCATTTCCCTCCTCTGTCTTAATTCGTATTCTTCAGAGCCTATGGTGATCTTGTTCCAGCAAAGGATGGATATCCTGCTCTAGCTGACAGTATATTTCACACTCTTTATATCACAGCAGGAATCCTTGTTGCTTTCTTTATTCCTCTACAGAGTGTACAGTGCCTGCAAATACATTCCATATTTAAAGAGAAGAAAGCAATAAAACTATGACTAAGGTAATAGGGAAAGCTGGCTTCAGGACTCCTGAGGGTATTTCTGTACTGACCCCATTCTTGCTACCTTCTGAAGATACATAAATTTCATTGCTGCTCTGCCTATTTTTATCCATAAAGCTTAGGACATAAATTTTTAAGATTATAGAATTTTTCTTCCAGGTTCATTACTATAGATTGGTGGTAGTAGGAAATCCAGGAGAGAAGACATGAATTTAAAGAAGTTGTTTGACATCTTAAAGCATTGGCTTGGTAAAGGTCAACTAGGTAAATTCCAAGTTCTTTTATTCAATTCTCTTCAGTCAGTGTTCTGACTTAGATTCAGGGTGGCAGAGGAAAAATGTTGCAGACTAAGTTGTAGTTCCACCAGCAGGGGGAAGAGGTGGCACTGATATTTTGGGGCTGGCAAAAATAGCAACAATAATGAGAAGGCTTTTATGCAAATATATGCATCATTTTTTAAAAATAAAGTTTTCATAATGCTTGAGAATTCACGAACCTTCTTGAAACACTTAGTGATTAATGATTATCTATGGTTAAAAAAAGCAACTTCTGATATCCTCATGTCTTATCCAATAAAACTTCATTTATCTGGTAATCTTGAAATAAAATATAAACATAAAATTCTTTTTTTGATAACTAAAATTGCCTTATTTTTGTTATGACCATGTTTGGTAAAAAAAGACTTTGAAAACTTGCTAAATGGCATGACTTTCAAATGAAGTATATTAGTGAGAATGTATCTGTGTGAAAGGCGTGGGAAACCCATATTGGCTCAAAGAGTAATAGGAATTTATTGGTTCTTATCACTGAAAGATGTTGAGTATGTTGTATCAGATAGGCATTGATCCAATGGCTCAGTGATATTACTGAGCACCCAATGCTCTCCTGGGATCCTACTTTGTTCTCTATAGTGTTGACTTGAGGCCAGCTTGTCTCATGAACATAGGAAGGCTGCTGGTAGCTTGCAGGGATGAATGTTGTATCATTTGCTCCAACAAGAAAAAGAAAGTTGCTTTCCACAACTACCTGACAAACTGCTGAGCTCTACCCTGAATGGACTAATAGATCAAATTTGCTCATCCTCCAACCAAATGCTGTGGCCTGAGGCCTGGGACTATGGAGTGAGGAGGATGGGAGTTGGGAGAGAAAACCATGCTCTGATTGAGGCCACCACTGCACAACAGTCCTTAATATAATCTCTGTGACAAGGGGATAGCAGTAGTTACCATTCTAGAAAGTTAGATTTTTCTGATTGCTGTGGCACACTGATACTTTTTGTTAATAGTTTATAGGTAGTCATACTAATCAGAGCATCTCAGTATTTATCACTGAACAAGATACCCTTTATTTTTATTTATTTTTAAAATATATAATTTATTGTCAAGTTGTCTAACACAGAGTGTATACAGTGTACTCTTGGTTTTGGGGGTAGATTCCCATGATTCATTGCTTACATACAACATATAGTGCTCATCCCAGCAAGTACCCTCCTCAATGCCCATCACCCATATTCCCCTCTCCAAAGCCCCCCATATCAACCCTCAGTTTGTTCTCTGTATTTAAGAGTCCTGTATGATTTGCCTCCCTCTCTGTTTGAAATGATTTTTTCCCCTTCCTTTCCTCCATGGTCTTCTGTTAAGTTTCTCAAGTTTCACATATGAGTGAAAACATATGATATCTGTCTTTCTCTAACTGACTTATTTCACTTAGCATAATACCCTCCAGTTCTATCCACGGTGCTGCAAATGGCAGAATTGCAATCTTTCTCATTGCCAAATAGTATACCATTATATATATAAACCACATCTTTATCCATTCATCAGTTGATTGATGTTTGGGTTCTTTCCATAATTTGCCTATTGTTGAAAGCGCTGCTATAAACATTGGGATACATGTGCCCCTATGAATCAGCACTCCTGTATCCTTTGGATAAATTCCTAGTAGCTCTATGGCTGGGCATAGGGTTGTTCTATTTTTAATTTTTTGAGGAACCTCCACACTGTTTTCCAGAGCATTGCACCAGTTTGCATTCCCAACAACAGTGCAAGAGAGTTCCCATTTCTCCACATCCTCACCAGCATCTGTTGTTTCCTGAGGCGTTTTAGCCGCACTGACTGGTGTGAGATGGTATCTCAATGTGGTTTTGACTTGTATTTCCCTGATAATGAGTGATGTTGAGCACCTTTTCATGTGTCTGTTGGACATCTGGATTTCTTCTTTGGAAAAGTGTCTATTCATGTCTTCTGCCAGTTTCTTCACTGGATTATGTGTTTTTTGGCTGTTGAGTTTGGTAAGTTCCTTATAGATTTTGGATACTAACTCTTTATCCAATAATGTCATTTGCAAACAGCTTCTCCCACTGTTAAACAACAGTGGCGAAAGTGGACATCCCTGTTGTGTTCCTGATATCAGGTGGAAAAGCTCTCAGTTTTCCCCCATTCAAGATGAAATTAGCAGTGGACTTTTCATATATGGCTTTATGATGTTAAGTGGTGCAGCGATGATGCTTTGCCTCAAAGGGAGGCAGAAGGATGAGCTGCTGCTACTTAAGACAAATGTAATATCCTAACTGGATGTTCACGAAACATTAGAACTGACACCTAAAAACTCAAAATTCTTCTATTGTTTTTCTGCTTCTATAATTTTCCTCCGAAGTATATGAATGACAAATGAAATGGTTTTAATTATTTGGTAAGATAAAAGGATAGAAAAGGTATTTTGAGCTGGTACTGTTTCTGCATACTGATTATATTTTGGGATTTGGGGGTGTATGCTAGTATGTAACTGGATTATTTTGAACCTTTTATTTAACTCATCTGCCTGTGTTGATGCATAGGGATTCCAACCTCTCATCAAGTTCTATCAGATACCTTTTTTGTAGTCTGTGACAGAAAAACAGATTGTTGGCTATTACCTTCTGTTCCAATTAGTGTCCATTTTTATGGATTCCAGCAAACAGCTTTTACATTTGCTTTTTGGGTTCTCTTTTGCTATTTTAATTAATCCACAGAACATGCAAACTAGCAGAGATGAAAAGAATTTGGTTACATATTTATTCTTCCTGTCTTCTCTGGTTGAGGATTTTCATGTATATGAGAACAAGTCAGATTGTTCGGCAGAGATGGTTAGCCATCCACCAAAGATGCATCTTCTGTTTCCAGTGGTGTGGACTAAGTGGCTGGAATGGACTGTCCTGCCAGAGATGACATTTTCCATCCTGCCCATGTATCCCCACCAATCTACCTGTGGTCATGTGACTAGTTCACTAGTAGAACTCTGCTCATACAGAGTGACATATCAGTTGTAAACAGACATGGTGATAAAGCTGGTGTGCCTTGTCTGTCCTCTCTTTCCCATCTGCCATGTGGAAAGGAAGAGCTTTGAGGCCCTAAAGGAAGGCAGACCCACAAGATCAAAGTAGCCTGCCTCCTGTATATCTGCCATTACAGCACATGCATTTGTGTAAGTTAAATGAATGAGAACAAAGCTAGGCCATGAAGATTTTGCAGTTTATTTTCTCTAGCATAGAACACTATTGTTTTATTTTAATTTTTTCTTATTTAAGTTTTTATTTAAATTGCAATTAGTTAACTATAATGTAATATTCGTTGCAGTAGTAGTATTTTGTGATTAATCACTTACATAAAACACCCAGTGCCTTCAATACTCATCACCCCACTCATTTAGCCCATTCTCTGCCCACCTCCTTTCCAGCAGCCCTCAATTTGTTTTCTATAGTTAAGACTCTGTTTCCTGGTTTGCCACTCTTTTTTCTTCTTTCTATGTTCATCAGTTTTGTTTCTTAAATTCCACATATGATTGATTGTCTTTCTCTGGTTGACTTATTTTACTTAGCATAATATATTCCAGCTCCATCCACATTGTTTCAAATGGCAAGATTTCATTTTATCATTTGCAAAATGAGTAATATTCCATTGTATATATGTATACCACGTCTTCTTCATCCCTTCATCAGTCAATGGGCACTTGGGCTCTTTCCCTCATTTGGCTATTGTTGATATCGTTGCTATAAACATCGGGAGCATGTACCTCTTCAAATCAACATTTTTGTATCCTTTGGGTAAATACTTAGTAGTGCAATTGCTGGTTCATAGGGGAGTTCTATTTTTAACTTTTTGAGGAGCCTCCATACTTCTGACCATAGCTATCTAAGTTTGTTCCTAAACCAAAGTAGTAGGTGGTCAATCAATGTTTTTTAATAGATTTTTGAATAAATGAATGAACAAACTTTCTTCCTGTTGGAAATTTGTTTAATGAAACTCCACATAAGGGAGCAGAAAATAGTTAATAAGTAAAGCCACAGATGTTACAGAGAAAAATTTTATTGGAAAGGCAACCCAGGAATGAAGCACAGGAAATAACTTCTGAATATTAACAGACAATGTTTCCAGATGGCATCCAAATCAGAAGTTGTCAGTTATTTGACAATAATAATGGAATTCGGAGTTTCTCTCCTCCCAAAGAAAAGACAGAATGCAAGGCAGTCATTTTACAATACTGGGAAGGGAGTTGCATTTTTTGCATGTGTGTAACTCTAGGAAGAAAAAAAAAGTCCTAAGAGAAAAGTAGCTAGAGCTTTAGGGAAGGCATTTATCTGCACTGCAAAACACAGACTGAGAAGTCTTTGCAGTTGGTTGCCTTTGGTAAGAGAGGGAAACCAGGCTGATCAGATTAGTGCAAGCCACTTCATGCGATGGCCACGTCCTCATGCTATCACAATGCAGGTTTCCCATAAAGACCCCTCTCACAGGCAGCAGGGTCTTCGCACACATTGTTTGTTGTCTGTGCCCAAACAACGGGAAGGTAGAGAGCATTCCATTCTTAGTGAGGTCTATATATTATCACTCAGGTTTGCAGGCTCAGGTGAAATGTCACTCCTACATGAAGACTCTTCTGTCGTTCCTTTGTCTCTTCCTCTTCTGTGTGTCCGTAGCACAATCATCCTGCTGTTACAGATCTGTTCATCTTATTGCAGTTTTCTGTTTATACTTGGTATCCCCCATGACACTGAGTTCTTTGAATTTGTATGCTGAATTTTATTTATTGTTATAGTCCAAGACATGGTACAGTATTAAATTTATCTATGTCTCCAGTGAAATGATGAATAAATAAGAGTTTGGAAGACATATCTGAGAATATCTCAGTTTATCTTAGTATCCAATAGAAGACGTTTTCTTAAGCTAATGTTAATTATTTTGCAAAGTTTCAGTAAAGACTTTAGATTGTTCGTTTTTGTAAAACTATACAGTTTTTTTCAAACTGGAACACTTTCCCTTCTTGTTAACTCCTAACTCAGTAATTTCCTCTTCTTCCTCCTCCTCCTCCCAGTAATTTATCTTTCCTATTGTTCTCAATATGTTAATATTTGCTTTTTTAAAAATACTACTTTTAGAAGTTTTAGATTTACAGAATAATTGAAAAGAGTGGTACAGTTGCCTTATACCCTTACCCCCGCTTCCCCTATTATCCACATCTTGCATTACTATTATACATTTGTTACAACTAATGAACCAACACTGATATGATTAACTAAAGACCATAGTTTATTCAGATTTCATTAGTTTTCACTTAATGTCCCTTTTCTGTTTCAGAACCCCAACCAGAATATAACATTACATATAGTTGTCGTGTCTCCTTGCTCCTCTTGGCTGTAACAGTTTTTATGACTTTCCTTGTTTTTCATTACCTTGATAGTTCTGAGGAATGTTGGTTAATTATTTTGTAGGATGCCCCTCTGCTATAATTTGTCTGATGTTTGTCTCATGAATAAACTTGTATCATGGGTTTTAGGGAGAAAGACTGCAGAGGTAAAGTACCATTTTATCGTGTCTTATCCATAGTATTTACCATCAACCTGATATATTATGTTGATTGATACTGAACTTGATCACCTGGCTGAGGTAGTCTTTGTCGGTCTCTCCACTTTAAAGTTAATGTTTTTTCCTCCTTTCCATACTGCTCTCTTTGGAAGGAACTCACTATGTGCAATTTATATATAAGGAATGAGGATTTGTGCTCCCCTTCCTCGAAGGTGGAGTATCTATCCTACGGGATAAATGATTTGAAGTTCTTTTGCATGAGAGACATTTATACTCCCTCAACTATTTATTTATAAAATAATTTCATTTTATTTATGTCAATACATTCTCATGTATATTTATGTATACTTTGGGTTATATCACAGTATTACTTTATTTATTTTATTGATCAATTATTTCAGCTTTGGCCACTATGATCTCTTGTAGTTAGTTGGCTCCTGTGTCCCTTTGATATAATCTATCAGTATACATTTTGTTTGTCTTTGTTTTTGAGTACTTCTTTACTTTATGACACTAAAAAATACTTCAGTGTCCTCTTTTATTTCCTGTCCCAGTTCTGGAATCAGACATTTCTTCAAGCAGCCCTGGTTCTCTTAATTGGAGAATGGAATTAAAAACAAAGATTTGGGTCCTGGGAGTGCTAGTTGCTAACGGTGTGTAATTGATTGTAGGCTTTCTCAGCTGATCTAGCAAGGTAATATATGTGTGAATGTTATAATATCTATATCTATCTATAATCTGTATATATATATCAGTATCTATATCTGTAACCTATCTATTTCATCTGTGTCTATATTAAATTAAACTTGAGTTATTGCTTATATCTCTAGAATTAAATCATTATACATAGATCATTCTAGCCTCCTTTCCTTGCTTATTTTTTAGTTTCCACTCCAACAGTAAGAAACCTGTCACCATCCATAATATATTTACTTAATTATTCCAGTATACCTGTATAGCAATGTCAAAACCCATACTCTTTTTTCAAAAATTTTTTAATATTTTTGAGAGAGAAAGAGAGAGTGCATGAGTGAGCTGGGAGGTGCTGAGAGAGGAGACACAGAATTCAAAGCAGACTCCAGGCTCTGGTCTCTCAGCAAAGAGCCTGATGTGGGGCTCAAAGCCACAGACTACAAGCTCATGACCTGAGTAGAAGTTGGACGCTTAACCTACAGAGCCACCTAGGTGCCCCAGAATCCATACATACTCTTGTGGGAAATAACTTTATTAACTAGAGCACAGTAATTATGTGTAATTCTTTTTGTCTGTGGACATAGACTCCACTCATATCTAGGTCAGCACATTTTCCCCATCTCCTTTAGTGAAATTGTTTCATACTTTTTAATGTAATTAGATATTTTTGTCATTCTATCCTAATTCTCCTACTTCCTATATTATTTTTTAATTTGTAAACACTAATCGTCACTTTTTGTGTTATAAAGTTCCATGGGTTTTGACGAGCTCATAATGCAATGAATCCACTATTTGCAGTATCATACAGAACGTTTCACTGCCCCTAAGTATCTCCTATGCTGAACCTATTTAAACTTCCCTCCTATTCCAAAACCCCTGACAACCACTAATCTTTTTACTATCTCTATAGTTTTTCCTTTCAAAAATGTCATATAATTGGAATCATGCATTATTTAGACTATAGACAGACTGTCTCCTTCCACTTAGCAATTTGCATTTTAGATTTCTCCATGTCTTTCTGTGGCTTGATAGCTCATTTCATTTTTTCCCATTTTCCACAAATGTTTATTGCACATTTACTATGTCAGATATACTGTGGTAAAACACACATAACATAAAATTTACTATTTTAATAATTTTAAGTATACAATTCAGTGGTATTAAGCACATTCACATTGTTCTATGACTATCATCATTATCTCTTTCCCAAACTTTTTCACCACTACCAACTGAAACTCTGTACACATTGCACAATAACTCCCCATTCTTCTTTTTCTCAACCCATGGTTATCTCTATTCTACTTTCTGTCTCTATGCATTTGTCTATTCTAGGAGACTAATATAAGTGAAATCATTAGATATTTGTCATTTTATGTCTATCTTTTTCACTTAACATAATGTTTTCAAGGATTGCGTTATGTTGAGGCATGTATCAGAATTTCATTCTTTTTTTTTAAAAAAAGCTTTGAAAGAAAGAGAGAGAGAGAGAGAGAGAGAGCACACACACGCATATGATCAGGGGAGGGGCAGAGAGAAAGGGAAAGAGAATCTTAAGCAGGCTTCATGCCCAGTGCGTAGCCTGTTATGGGACTGATCTCACAAGCATGAGATCACAATCTGAGTTTAAATCAAGAGTCGGATACTTAACAGAGCCACCTATATACCCCTCATTCCTTTTTAAGACTGAATAATATCCTATTGTCTGTATATGCCACATTTTGTTTATCCACTCATCTGTTGATAGATATTTGGGTTGCTTTTACCTTTTTGGCTTTTGTGAGTAATACTACTGCGGATATTAGTGTTTAATTATTGAATAATATCTCATTGTGTGATTGTACCACATTTTATCCATTAACCTATTGAAGGGCATTTGGTTGTTTCTAGGGCTTAGCAATTATGAATAAAGCTGCAATAGACATTTGTATGCAGTTTTGTGTGTGTGTGTGTGTGTGTGTGTGTGTGTGTAAACATAAGTTTTTAAATCCATTAAATGAATAGCTAGGACCTAGAGTTGTGTTATGTAATAAGAATGTGTTTAGCTTTGTAAAAACTGCCAGACAGTCTTCCAAAGTGACTGCACCATATGCATTTCCACCAGCAATAAATAAAGATTTGTTGCTTCATGTTCTCATCAGTATTGAATGTGGTGAATATTTTGGATTTTGGCCTTTCAAATAGATATATAATGGTATCTTATTATTATAATTTATAATTCCTTAAGAATATATGATGTTCAATATCTTTCATATGCTTATTTGTCATTTGTATTTTATTTAATTAGGTGTCTTTTCAGAATGTTTGCCCATTTAAAAATTAAGGTCGTTTGTTTTCTTACTGTTAAGTTTTAAGAGTTCTTTGTATCGTTTGTATATAATTTCTGTATCAGATATGTTTGCAAATATTTCCTCCACTCTGTGGCTTGTGTTTTCATTTTCTTTCACAGAATAGATATTTCTAATTTTAATAAAGTGTGACTTATCAATTTTTTCTTTCATGAATCAGGTTTTTGATGTATGCAAAAACCTGTTGTTAAATCTAAGGTCAACTGATTTTCTCCTGTTTTTTTCTAGACATTTTATAGTTTTACTTACTTTTATATCTATGATACATTTTTGAATTAATTTTTGTGAAGGGTGTAAAATCTATGTCTAGATTAATTTTTTCTTTGCGTATGCAGCTGTTCCAGCATCATTTGCTGAAAAACTATCATTTCTCCACTGAATTGTTTTTATTTCTTTGTCAACATTCAGTTTACTTTATTTGTGAGGGTCTATTTTTGGGCTCTCTTTCACTCCTACCGGCTTATGTGTCTATTCTTTAAACAATACTATGCTACCTTGATTGCTGTGGCTTTACAGTAAGTCTTGAGGTTGAGTATTCAGTCCTCCAATCTCCTCCTCCCTCTTTCCTTCCCTTCTCCTACATTTACCCCTTTTACTTCCATACTATGTTTGCTATCTTGTCTTCCACCTTTCATATAAGCCTTAGAATTAGTTTGTCCATAGCTACAGAACAGTTTGCTGTGAGTTTGACTGGAATTTTATTGAATCTGTAGATCAAGTTGGGAAAAACTGACGTCTTAACAATATTGAGTCTCTTTTTTTTTCCCAAATAGTTTATTGTCAAATTAGTTTCCACATAACACTCAGTGCTCATCCCCACAAGTGCCCTTCTCCATGCCCATCCCCCCCACCACATCCATCAGTCCTCAGTTTTAGTCAGCATTCAAGAGTCTCTCATGGTTTGCCTCTCTCCCTTTCCCCCACCATTTCCTCCCTTCTTCTCCCCCTTATTCCTCAGTTAAGTTCCTCCTAATCCTACTATACATGCAAACATAAGATATTTGTCTTTCTCTGACTGACTTATTTCGCTCAGCATAACACCCTCAAGGTCCATCCATGTTGCTACACATGGCCAGATTTCATTGTTTCTCATTGCCATATAGTATTCCATGGTATAGATAAACTACATCTTCTTGATCCATTCATCCGTTGATGGACACTTAGGCTCTTTCCATGTTTTAGCTATTGTGGAGAGTGCTGCTATGAACATGTGCTCCTATGCCTCAGCATTTCTGTATCCCTTGGGTAAATTCCTAGCAGTGCTATTGCTGGGTCCTAGGGGAGTTCTATTGTTAGTTTCCTGAGGAACCTCCACACTGTTTTCCAGAGGGGCTGTACCAGTTTACATTCCCACCAACAGTGTAGGAGGGTGCCCATTTCTCCACATCCTCGCCAGCATCTAGAGTTCTCTGATTTGCTCATTTTAGCCACTCTGACTGGCGTGAGGTGGTATCTCAGTGTGGTTTTGATTTGTATTTCCCTGATGAGGAGGGATGCTGAGCATCGTTTCATGTGTCTGTTGGCCATCTGGATGTCCTCTTTGGAGAAGTGTCTGTTCATGTCTTCTGCCCATTTCTTCACTGGGTTGTTTGTTTTTCGGGCGTGGAGTTTGGTGAGTTCCTTATAGATTCTGGATATTAACCCTTTATCTGATATGTCATTTGCAACTATCTTTTCCCATTCCGTTGGTTGCCTATTAATTTTCTGGGTTGTTTCCTTGGCTGTGCAGAAGCTTTTAATCTTGATGAGGTCCCAACAGTTTATTTTTGCTCTTGATTCCCTTGCTTTTGGGGATGTGTCAAGTAAGAAGTTGCTGCGGTGGAGGTCAAGGAGGTTGTTTCCTGCTTTCTCCTCTAGGGTGTTGATAGTTTCCTGTCTCACGTTCAGGTCCTTTATCCATTTTGAGTTGATTTTTGTGCATGGTGTGAGAAAATGATCTAGTTTCATTCTTCTGCATGTTGCTGTCCAGTTCTCCCAACACCATCTGTTAAAAAGGCTGTCTTTTTTCCATTGGATATTCTTTCCTGCTTTGTCAAAGATCAGTTGGCTGTATACTTTTGGGTCCACTTCTGAGTTCTCAATTCTGTTCCATTGGTCTATGTGTCTGTTTTTGTGCCAATACCATACTGTCTTGAGGATGACAGCTTTGTAGTAGAGGCTGAAGTCTGGGATGGTGATACCTCCCGTTTTGGTTTTATTTTTCAGTATTACTTTGGCTATTCGGGGTCTTTTGTGGTTCCATACAAATTTTTGGATAGTTTGTTCTAGTTTTGAGAAGTATGCTGGTGCAATTTTGATTGGAATTGCATTGAATGTGTAGAGTGCTTTAGGTAGTAATGACATCTTAACTATATTTATTCTTCCTATCCATGAGCATGGAATGTTTTTCCATTTCTTTGTGTCTTCTTCAATTTCCTTCATAAGTTTTCTATAGTTTTCATCATACAGATCTCTTGTATCCTTGGTTAGGTTTATTCCGAGGTATTTTATGGTTTTTTGTGCAATTGTGAATGGGATCAGTTTCTTGATTTCTCTTTCTGTTGCTTCATTATTGGTGTATAAAAATGCAACCGATTTCTGTACGTTGATTTTGTACCCTGCAACTTGGCTGAATTCTTGGATCAGTTCTAGTAGGCTTCTGGTGGAGTCTGTCGGGTTTTCTATGTAGAGTATCATGTCATCTGCGAAGAGTGAAAGTTTGACTTCCTCTTTGCCAATTCTGATGCCTTTGATTTCCTTTTGTTGTCTGATGGCTGATGCTAGGACTTCCAGCACTATGTTAAACAACAGTGGTGAGAGTGGACATCCCTGTCGTGTTCCTGATCTCAGGGGGAAAGCTCTCAGTTTTTCCCCGTTGAGGATGATGTTAGCTGAAGGCTTCTCATAGATGGCTTTGATGATGTTTAAGTAGGTTCCTTCTATCCCAACTTTCTCGAGAGTCTTTATTAAGAAGGGATGCTGTATTTTGTCAAATGCTTTTTCTGCATCTATTGACAGGATCATATGGTTTTTATCTTTTCTTTTATTGATATGATGGATCACATTGATTGATTTGCGAATGTTGAACCAGCCCTGTAACCCAGGAATGAATCCCACTTGATCTTGGTGGATGATTCTTTTGATATGCTGCTGGATTCGATTTGCAAGGATCTTGTTGAGAATTTTTGCATCCGTATTCATCAAGGATATTGGCCTATAGTTCTCTTTTTTTGTTGGATCTCTGTCTGGCTTGGGAATCAGAGTGATGCTGGCTTCATAAAATGAGTCCGGGAGTTTTCCTTCGACTTCTATTTTTTGGAATAGCTTGAGAAGAATTGGGATTAATTCTGTTTTAAATGTCTGGTAGAATTCCCCAGGGAAACCATCAGGTCCAGGGCTCTTATTTGTTGGGAGATTTTTGATCACTGATTCGATTTCTTCACTCGTTATGGGTCTGTTCAGGTTTTCTATTTCTTCCCGTGTGAATTTTGGTAGTGAGTGTGTGTTTAGGAATTTGTCCATTTCTTCTAAGTTGTCCAATTTGTTGGCATATAATTTTTCATAGTATTCCCTGATAATTGCTTGTATTTCTGAGGGGTTGGTTGTAATAAGTCCATTTTCATTCATAATTTTGTCTATTTGGGTGCTCTCTCTTTTCTTTTTGATAAGCCTGGCTAGAGGTTTGTCAATTTTGTTTACTTTTTCAAAAAACCAACTCTTGGTTTCATTGATCTGTTCAATTGTTTCTTTGGTCTCTATGTTGTTTATTTCTGCTCTAATTTTTACTATTTCTCTTCTTCTACTGGGTTTAGGACGTTCTTGTTGCTCTGCCTCTAGTTCCTTTAGGTGAGCTGTTAGATTTTGGGCTTGTGCTTTTTCTAATCTCTTGAAATAGGCCTGGAGAGGAATGTACATTCCTCTTAGAACTGCCTTTGCGCATCCCATAGATTTAGAATTGTTGTGTTTTCATTTTCATTTGTTTCCATATATTTTTTAATTTCATCTCTAATTTCCTGATTGGCCCTTTCATTCTTTAGTAGGGTGTTCTTTAACCTCAATGTTTTTGGAGGTTTTCCAGACTCTTCCTGTGACTGATTCAAGTTTCAAAGCATTATGATCTGACAGTGTGCATGGTATGATCTCTATTCTTTTATATTTATTGAGGGCTGCTTTATGTCTATCTTAAGATAGATCACCTTACTTTTAATCTGAATTATCTTCCAGTCTAAAATGAGTTTCTTGTAGACAGCACGTAGATGGATTTTGTTTTTTTATCCATTCTGCTACCCTATGTCTTTTGAATGGAGCATTCAGCCCATTTACATTCAGTGTTATTATTGAAAATGTGGGTTTAGAGTCTTTGTATCTTTTGTAGGGTTCATGTTTGTGGTGGTGTCTCTGGTATATTTGTTCCTTGCAACCTTTCCTTCAGACCGTCCCCCTCAGGATTTCTTGTAGGGCTGGCTTAGTGGTGACAAATTCTTTCAATTTCTATTTATTTGGAAAGGTTTTTATCTCTCCTTCTATTTTGAATGACAGGCTTGCTGGATAGAGGATTCTTGCTGCATATTATTACTGTTCATCACATTGAAGATCTCCCGCCATTCCTTTCTGGCCTGCCAAGTTTCAGTAGATAGGTCTGTCACCACTCTGATAGGTTTCTCTTTGTATGTTAGGGCCCTTTTCTCCCGAGCTGCTTTCAGAATTCTCTCTTTGTCCTTGTATTTTGCCATTTTTACTATGATATGACGTGCAGAAGATAGAATCAAGTTACGTCTGAGGGGAGTCCTCTGAGCCTCTTGTATTTCAACATTTACTTCCTTCCCCAGGTCAGGGAAGTTCTCTGCTATAATTTGTTCCAGGACTCCTTCAGCACCTTTCCCTCTCTCTTCCTCTTCTAGGATTCCCATGATATGGATATTGTTGCGTTTGACTGTATCGCTGAGCTCTCGAACTCTTCTTTCCTGTTCCTGGATCAGTTTGTGTCTTTTTTTGTCAACTTCTTGTTTTTCTATCATGATGTCTTCTAAATCACTTATTCTCCTTTCTGCCTCTTCAATCCGTGCATTGGAGGCTTCTAATTTATTATGTATCTCATTTATCGCATTTTTAAATTCTTCATGCCTATTTTTATTTTCCATTCTGTCTGTAGCCATAGTTTCTTTGATGTCCCCTATGTTTTTTTCAAGCCCAGCTATTAATTTTACCATTATTATTCTAAAATCTTGTTCAGTTATGCTGCTGATATCTGTTTTGAGCAGTTCATTAGCTGTCATTTCTTCTTGGAGTTTCTTTCAAGGAGAGCTCTTTCATTTTGTCATTTTAGTTAGCTTTCCAACTCTTGTTGGTTTTAAAGACCTGTTATGCTCTCTATATGTATGAGCGCTGCTGTATCCAATAAGACTCTTTGACTGTCCAGGGCCTATCCTTTCAGAGAGTTTTTTTTGAAGGGTATCTCTCGGTCTGTCTTGTTTTGACTTTGGTTATTTTATTTTCCTCTTCGTAGTGATATTTGGGACTCTCCACCTGTGTACTCTGGCTTGTTTCTTGAGGTAGCCCTGGAAAAGAAAACAGACAGACAAACACACAGGGAGCAGGAGCACACAAACGCACAGGCTAATTCAACTAACATGCAAAGCGAGAGGGAAAACCAAAAAGGTAAGGGAAAAGACGGAGGAGGGAGAGCGAATAATAGGGAGTATAAAATACATAAAAGGGTCAAAAAGGAGAAATGAAAAAGAGAAAAGAAGAAAACTGATGAACAAAGAATGGTTTAATGCATATAACTGGATTTCTCTGCTACAGTTAAATAGCCGAGTATATGCAGTGCTGGTTGAAGAGCATAGAGAAAGAGAGAAGACAGGGTGGGAATTAGGCAAAATTGGAAATAGAATGAACAGGCAGAAAGGATAAGAAGCTTTTTTCAAAGAGGTAAAGGGTAGAATATGGTTGGATAGGTGAGAGAAGGATGGTGGTATTATCCAGAGAAATATATAGTCTAAGTATTCCTGAGAGAAAGAGCTGAAAATGTCGGTAGGTGTAGAATTTACATCTACAGAATGGACTCGTTGTGATTGTTTAAGCAAGCCTGCGACCAGAGTGAATCAGGTCAGTGTTCTGGGGAAAAAAGAGAGAAAAGAGAAAGAAGAAGAAAAAAAGAAAAAAGGGAGGAGGGCAGCTCTCAAGCAGGGATGGTTGTGGTGTGATCCAATGCCTCAGGCGGGAGCTCTGCCTTGGAGGTTGTGGGGAGGAGAGTGGCGGTGCTCTAGTCCCTTCTTGAACCAAGCGCTGCACCTCGCTTTTTTGGGCGTGTAAACTCCCCGTACCCGGGGAGTTGGTTGCACTCTTCAACTCAGGTCAGTCACAATCTCCAAATTCCAGTCTGCGTGCCCCGCTGAAACTGCCTTAGACACAGCTTCCCAGGCAACCCCCTCGGGGCAATTCCAGGCCTCCCGCCTGGCTCTGGGGGTGGAGTCAGAATTGCTGCTTCCTTCTCTGGGTGGGGCTGGGGAGCACGGGCGAGGGCTTGCCTGCAGGTGCACGGAGCCCCCTGGAGTGAGGAAAACCAGGTCCCTCTATGGCTCGTCACCCAAAACACGAACTCACAGGCAAATTTCCCAGTCTTTAGCTCTTTGCCTTCCCTCTAGTATTCCAGCCAGCCAGGAGCGCAGGTGCATGGTGTCCGCGGGCGGCTCTTTCAGGGGCCCAAGCCGCCAGGGAGGACAATGGTGGCAGGTGCGCTGCTACTCTGAAGCCAGCTGCCAGGAATCATCACAAAGCAGCAGTCTGTGTGCTCAGCCCCTCCTGGATTAGTTGGCGCGAGGGGACCTGGCGTGCAGGTATTTGGTAAGTACAGTCTTTCTATGCCCCCAGCGGAGGTTCGCCCCCCCCCCCTCCGAGCGGAGGTTTTTCTGTTTTGGACTCTCTCTTTTCCCACCTCTCACTCCCAGTAGAGGGTAGTAGGGGATCGCCTCTGACCCTGGAGTCTCCGATCCTGGCCTGATTTTATCTTCCCCAGTTCGCACTCACGTTAGAAACTTTTCTCAGTGGATTCTGCATCCTTTTTTTCTCCCGATCTCTCAGGTTTCATAAGGTTTCCAATGGCTTCAGATCTTTTCCGTGTGATGTACATGCGCGAGTGTAAGTACGGAGCTCCTTACTTCTCCGCCATCTTTGAGTTATCCAATATTGAGTCTTCTAATCCATAAGCATGGTATACCTCTCCATTTGGTTAGGTCTTCTTTGATTTCTTCGTCCCTTATATGTTTGTTAGTTCTGAAGTCTCCTTGTCTGAAATTAATATAGCTCTTCCAATTTTCTTTTGATTCGTATTAGCATTAGTGTTAGTATATCTTTATCCTCCCCTTAACTTTTAACCTATCCACGTCTTTATATTTAAAGTGGATTTCTTGTAGACCACTTTATATAGTTGGGTCTGGTTGTATCTACTCTGAGTCTCTGACTTTTTTTTTTTTTTTAATATTTTTTTATTTATTTCTAGGAGAGAGAGAGAGACAGCGTGAGCAGGGGAAGGTCAGAGAGAGAGGGAATGACAGACTGAAACAGGCTCCAGGCTCCGAGCTGGCAGTCAGCACAGAGCCCGACGCGGGGCTCGAACCCGCGAACCGCGAGATCATGACCTAAGCGAAAGTCGGACGCTCAACCGACTAAGCCACCCAGGCGCCCCTCTGAGTCTCTGACTTTTAATTGTAGTAAAAAATCAATTTTTCCCATTTCACTCATTTCTCTGCCCACCTCCCTTCAGCAACTACCAGATTGTTCTCTGCATATGAGCCTGTTTTGTTTGTTCATTCACTTTTTTTTTAGATTGCACAGATGTGAAATCATATGGTATTTGTCTTTCTACGTCTGACTTATTTCTCTTAGCATAGTACCCTCTAGATCCTTCTATATTGTTGTCAATGACAATATTTCATTTTTTGATAATCACATTTCAAATGATTATTGACATAGTTTGATTAAAGTGTACTGTGTTGGAACTGTTTTCTGTTTGTTGCACTTGTTCTCCCCGCCCCCTCCCCCATTCTTTTTCTGCCTTCTCTGGATTTAATGAACATTTTATATAATTTCATTTTCTCTCCTCTCTTAGAATATTGATTATACTTCTTCTTAAAATGTTTTAGTTCTGCCCTAGAGTTTTCAGTATACATTTATAATTAATCCACTTTAAAATAACACTATAAGCCTCTCAAGGCAGGTAACTTATGACAGACTCTTCTCATTTCCTCCTTCCTGTCCTTTATAAATTGTTATAGTTTATTTCACTTATTCATGTCCTGTAATTACACAGTATGTTCTTGCTATTATTACTTTGAATACAGAACCATTTTTTCAATTAATAATAGAAATGTAAGCAATTTTATTTCATCTAAATTTATTTTTTGATACTTTATTTTTTAAATGTAGATCTGAGTTTTGACCTGTATCGTTTACTTTTCTCTGAAGAATTTCTGATGATAAATTTTGTCAGTTTTTTTAACACAAGAATTTTTTTTTAGCTTTATTGAAGTGTAATTGACAATGAAATCGCAAGATATTTAAAGTGTAAAATATTATGACTTCATAGATCTTTACATTGTGTAAGGATTCTCTCCTTTGAGTTAACTAACACATCCATCCCCTCACATATTTATCCTTGTCTTTATTAAGTCTCTTTTTTTAATGAGAGCATTTTACTTGTATAATACAGAATCATCAACTATGGCCACCATGTTATACATTACATCCTCAGACCTTATTCATATTATAACTCAAAGTTTGTATCCTTTTACCTACTTTTTCCTATTCTCAACACTTCCTAGCTACTGGTAACCACCATTCTCATTTTATTTCTGAGTTCATTTTCTTAAGAATTCACATGTAAATGATATCATACAGCATTTGCCCTTGCCTGGTTTATTTCATTTACCATTATATTCTCAAGGTTTATCCATGTTGTCACAAATAGCAAGATTTCCATCCTTTTTATGGCTAAATAATTCTCTTTTTATGGCTAAATAGTCCTTTTTGTGGCTAAACAATGACATCTTTATCCATTCAACTGTTGACAGATATTAAGGTTGTCTCCATATCTTGGCTTTTGTGAATAATGCTTCAATGAACACAGATGTGCAGATATCTCTTTGAGATCTGTTTCCATTTCTTCTAGATACAGACCCAGAAGTGGGATTACTGTATCATATGGTAGTTTTATTTTTAATTGTCAAAGGAAGCTTCATACTGTTTCCATAGTGGGTGAACCAATTTATATTTTAGTGCACAAGGATTCCCTTTTCCCCACATCCTTACCGACACTTGTTATTCCTTGTCTTTTTGATGATAGTCTTTCTAACATATGTAAGGTTATGTCTCATTGGGGTTTTGATTTGCATTTAGTTGATCGTTAGTGATGTTGAGCACTTTCCGTATACCTATTAGCAATCTATATGTCTTTTTTGGAAAAATGGGTTTATCTTTAGGCTCTATTCAGTTCTATTCTGTTTTTGGTGGGGAAGGTTTTATTCGTTTTCATTTTTGTTTTTTGCTATTACCATACTGTTTTGATCACTAGAGCTTTGTAATATAATTTGAAATCAGGAATTGTGATGCCTCCAGCTTTGTTCTATCTTAAGGATGCTTTGGCTATTTGGGGGTCTTTTGTGATTCCATAAAATTTTAGGATGAATTTTTCTATTTTTGTGAAAATACCATTGGAATTTTGATAGGAATTTTATTGAATCTGTAGATTATATTAGTTGGTTTGTACATTTTAACAATATTAAAATTTCCAGTCCATGAGAATAGAATGTCTTTTCATTTATTTGTGTCTTCTTTAATTTCATTTATCAATGTCTTATAGTTTTCAGTGTGTAGATCTTTTATCTCTTTGGTTAAATTTATTTCTAAGTATTTTATTCTTTTGGTGATATTGTAAATAAGATTATTTCCTTAATTTCTTTTTCTGATCATTCATTGTTGTTGTGTGGAAATGCAACTGATTATTGCATATTGATTTTATATCTAAACACTTTACTGAATTTGTTTATTAGTTCTCACAGTTCTTTTGTGTGACGTCTTTAGGGTTATCTATTATAGTATTATGTCACCTGAAAATAGAGACATTTTTATTTACACATTTCTGTTTTGGATGCTTTTTATTTCCTACTTGCTTAATGGCTCTGCTAAGACTTCAGTACTATGTTGAATAAAAGAGGTGAAAGTGGAGAGTCTTATTTTGTTTCTGATCCTAGAGGAAACACTTTTAGCTTTTCACTATTGACTTTGATGTTAGCTATAGTCTAATCATATATGGGCTTTATTGTGTTGAGGTATGCTCCTCTACTCAGTTTTTTGAGACTTTTTATCATGTAAGAATGTTGAATTTTGTTAATTAATTTTTTGCATCTATTGAGATGATCATATAATTTTTATCCTTCAGTTTTTAATGTGGTGTATCATATTGACTGATTCAAAGATATTAAATCATCCCAACATCTCTTGAATAAATCCCACTTGACCATGGAGTATGATACTTTTAAAGTACTGTTGAATTCGGTTTGTTAATAATTTGTTGAGGATTTTGCACCTATGTCCATCCAGAAATATTGGCCTATAATTTTCTTTTCTTATAGTGTTCTTGTCTGGCTTTGGTATTAGGGTAATGCTAACCTAATGAAATTAATGTAGTGTTCCCTCTTCTTTTATTTTTTGGAAAACTTTGAGAATGACTGATGTTCATTCTTCATTAAATGTTTGGTAGAATTCACCAGTGAAGTCATCTTGTCCTGGATTTTTCTTTCTTGGGAGATTATTGATTACTAATGTAATCTCCTTACTAGTAATAGGTCCATTCAAATTTTCTATATCATCATGATTCATTCTTGGTAGGTTGTATGTTTCAAGGAATTTGTATCTTTTACGTTGTTCAATTTGTTGCATTATAATTGTTCAATAGTAGTTTGTTGTGATGTTTTGTTGGTATCACTTGTAATGTCTCCTCTTTCATTTTTAATTTTACTAGAATTCTATTTTTTTCTATAGGCTTAGCTAAAGACTTGCCTATTTTATTTGTATTTTCAAAGCCCAGCTCTTAGTTTCACTGATCTTTTTATCATCTTTGTATCTATTTCATTTATTTTTACTGATGTATGTTATTTCCCTTTTCCTACTAACTTCAGCCTTAGTTTATGTGTTATAGTTCCTTGAAGTATATAGTTAGGCTATTTATTCAAGATCTCCTTTTTCTCAGTGTAGGTGTTCATGTCTATAAACTTCCCTCTTAGCATTGCTTTTGCCGCACACCATAAGTTTTGGTGTGTTGGATTTCCATTTTCATTTGTTTCAAGATATTTTTTAATTTATCTCTTGATTTACTTTTTTACCTATTAGTTGTTCAGGAGTATGTTATTTAGTTTCTACTTATTTCTGAATTTCCCATTTTTCTTTTTGTGATAGATTCCTTGTTTCACTATAGGAGCAAAAGATACTTTAAATGATTTAAATTTCTTAAATTTATTAAAACTTTTTTTTTAGCCTAACATATGAGTTATCCTGTAGAATGTTCCATGTTTGCTTGAGAAGAATGCTTATTCTGCTGTTGTTGGATTGAGTATTCTACATATATCCGTTAGGTCTATCTGGTCTAACATGTAGTTTAAGTCCTATGTTTCCTCATTTACTCTTGTTTGAATGATCTATCCATTGTTGAAAGCGGGTATTAAAGTTTCCTACTATTATTGTATTGCTGTCCATTTCTCCCTTCAGATCTGTTAATATTTGCTTTATACATTTAGGTGGTCTTATGTTGGGTGTTTATTTACTAATGTCATACCTTTTGATGAATTAATTTCTGTACCATATAATAACCGGCATCTAGGTGTATGCTACATTAGAAATCTGACCCTAAGGCAGCAGCTTTTGAAGTATGCAGATGGATCCTTTACAGAGAACAATTGGGAGATAAGCTTTTTTTGCCTACTCCCTCTTCATGGAGTCCTGAGCAGTACCCAGCTATGAACTCCTTATTTTGCAGCAATTTTTTGGAACTTGTGAATGGAATCACTTTTGCAGTGCAAAAGCTGGGACATTGTGAGGCCTTAAATGCAAAGTCAAACTCTTTGCTCCTCAAGGAGAAACTGGGAGTTAGTGCTTCCCTTCTGATCATGTGGGGCTGTGCTGGGAATGGTATTTATGGTGAGAGAGGGTCTTAGCATTTACTACCCATTTCCATGTGGATATTTTCTCATTTATTCAAAGTGCAGGAGTCAGTTGTTTTCTGCGCTTCTTTCAGAGGGGATTTTTCCTTGTGTAGGTGTATATTCAGTGTGTCCATGGGAGGAGAGGAGTTTAGAGGCCTCCTATGTCACCATTTTGGTTGACTTCTCTTCTCACTTTTTATTTGTTTGAGAAAATCTTTGTTTTTCTTCACTTTTGAAGGCTAATTTTGCTGTGTATATCGTCCCAGGTTTTTTAAAAATTTTTCATTACTTTTAATATTTCAATTCACTCTCCTCTTGCTCACATAGTTTCTGAAGAAAATTATGCTATAATTCTCACCTTCTTTACTCTCTAGGTAAAGTTTTTATTCTCCCTCCAGCTTCTTTCAAGAGTTTTTCTTTGTATTTGTTTTGTTCTGGAGTGTGATATGATATTCTTTGATGCAGAGTTTTTGATATTTATTCAGTTGATGGTCCCTGAATTTCTGGAATTGTGGTTTGGTATCTTTCATAAATTTTGAAACTTTTGGCCATTATTACTTCACATATTTTTTTTTGTTTCTTCTTTTCTTTGGTGTTCCAATTATACTATGTCATATCTTTAAAAATCACTTCACAAATCTTGAATAATCTATTCTCTTTCTCCTTTCTTTATTTTAAATTTCATTTTGGGAAGTTTATACTGACGTATATTCATATTCACTGATTTTTTCCCCTCAGCTGTGTCTAGTCTACTGAAGAATCTATTTTTCATTTGTTACAGTATTTTTTTACTTCTAGCATTTCTTTTTGATTCTTTCTGCTTACATTATTCATCTGTCCTTCCATGTTGTCTACTTTTTCCAGCTTAATATATTAATCAAATTTATTTTAAATTCACAACCTGATAATTCCACAATCTGTGTCATACCTGAGTCTAGTTCTGGTACTTGTGTTGTTTCTTTAGACTTCATTTTAGCATTCCTTGGGATTATTTTGCTGAAAGCCAGACATAGCTTATAATAAGAACTGAGAAACAGACCATTAGTGTGAGATTTTATGCTAATCTGGCTATGAGTTGAGCTGTATTTAATGTTTGTTGTAGCTGTAGGTGTCTGGACTATAAATTCTTCTAGTGCTCTTGATTTTGTACCCATGATTGTCTTTAGGTTTCCCTAAGGACTCCTTCTCAAACAGTCTGGACCTTGCAGCTTTTTCAGCTGTAATCCATACTGAAGCTTCTTTAACACGGATAAAGAGTGGGTTAGGAGTAGTGTTCTATAATTTTAAATTTTTATCTCAGTTTTTAGTGGGCCTGAATTCCTGGGATGTGAGTTTTGCAAACATTTCTTACCTTTCATCTATTATATTTTAAAATATATATTTATATTATATTTAATATATTTATATTTTATTTATTTGTTATATCTTACCTCTTCCTGCCCTCCTTGAGTGAGACAGGAGGCTAGAGAGGGTTGGGTTAGGTAGTTGCTCATCTGTCTACATAAGATAAAGCCTAGCTAATGCCTTTTTCAGTGGAGAGTAGCCTTTTATAATAGAGAATACACTGAGTATAGTTTAAAATTATTATTTACCCCCTACCTTTGGCAAAGATACATGGCAACTTTTCTGGATTCTTCATCTTGAGAAGTTCCTGGGAGAAAAGTCCATGAAACTGTGGGGCTCTTCCTAAAACTGCATGCCCCAGGAATTTCTCATTCTCGTGCTAATCTACTCTCAACTTCCAGCAATTCATTAAAATAAATATTTAAGTGTTCCTATCAATTGATACATCCAGTGGCTTTTGCTCTGTAAATGGTTATCTTGACTGCGTTTATTTGTATTCTCCTGTGTCTGAAATTCAGACTGGCTCTCTCCCCTGTGACCTCAGTTCTCTGATGATAAAAAAAAAAAACCTCATTGATTTTAAGTTTTTAAAATTTTTTCTTACTGTAAGTATTGAAGTGAGGCCTTCTAAACTTTATGTCAGAGCTAATACCAGAGGTCTCTTAACATTCAAGTTTTAGATTTTAAAAACTTTTAAAAAAAGCTTTTGACAAATGGCCCACTATAAATATAAGGTAAGTTATTGTTAAAATTTTGTAAATTTGATATGATGCTGTCATGTTGGAAGAGGAAGAAAAGAATTGCTCTTTGAAGGATAAAAGATTTTTTTCTGCTATCTGGGTCGCTTGATAAAGATGTGCACTTAGCATAGACCACATTTAAGCCTTCTGAATCTGAGATGAGGCTAAATGGAAAGATGTGATATTTTATCATAATTAGATTATAAGTATTACTTTATGGGTCATTTATCCCTCTTGGGAGATAAATTTTAGAAGCTTGCAGAGAGGGACCATTAAAAAATCTTCTGCCTTTGGAAAAATGTACAGCAAATAAATTGACATTTACTCTGGCCCTTCCCTGATCTGTAGGCATCACACAAAAGGAAGTGAAAATGGAAAATAATGGCATATCTGGACTGGTAGAAAATATACTCAAGCTTACTGGTGGAAAATTATAAGTGTGCACATGCAGAAGACTTCACAGAAAGCAAGATCACCCTAATTTGTTTCAAAATGTGTCTGCAGTTCTATCTGTGAGAAATAAAATATATCAACCTGATGAGATCAGTGGATATTCAATGAGTCTGTGAGACAGCTGTGAAATTAAACTGAGGGACACTGAGGGAAACATGGCAGAGATTTCTTCTGTTAAATTTTATCAAAAGCAACCAGAGGGCAGCACAGTAGTTTGGTTTTAAATGCCAAGAAAACTCTCTAAATGGACTCTTATGCCAAAGAAATGAACTACAGATGGTGTTTCTTATTCAAGGTTCACAGACGCCTCCTCCCACAAACACCAAAGATATAGTCAAGCATTCAAATGGGAATAAGAATACACATCTAGAATTTAAAGAAGCTGTTTGAAAAAATGGCAGTAAAACTCTGATCAAATGATCATAGCAGGTAGCAAAAGACCATATACATAGAAGGCAAGCAGATTTATTCAGCAGCACCCTACTAAACAGAACCTCCAATCCTATATAGAACTGAGATCCTTTTAGACCAGTTAAAAAACAAAATATTTATTGCATGCATATAATTTTTAAAAGTTCAATGCCCCCAATATCATTTAGAATATGTTTAAAAGTCAGTAGTATAGTCCAATGGCCTACACTATTTGCCAGTCTATTTTCAAAAATAACCCCTGAAAAATTAAAGTATAAAATAATGATCCTGAGAGGCGCCTGGGTGGCTCAGTCAGTTAAGCCTCTGACTTCGGCTCAGGTCATGATCTCACAGCTTGTGGGTTCAGCTCAGGTCATGATCTCACAGCTTGTGGGTTCAAGGCCTGCGTTGGGCTCTGTGCTGATAGCTAGGAGCCTGGAGCCTGCTTCGGATTCTGTGTCTCCCTCTGTCTCTCTCTGCCCCTCCCCCACTCACTCTTGTCTCTCTGTCTCTTGAAAATAAACATTTAAAAATTTAAAAAAAGGTCCTGAGCCCATAACAACAGATTTAATTCCATTCACTATATTTGTACTTTTAAGAATGACTCATACATTTCAGAAACTTTATTTTTGCATTTTTTTGCTAATCTTCAGGTAATCAGCAAATCTGATTAATACAAATATTTCATTATCATTTAGTATTTTCAAAATGTTTTCTCTTTATCTATTGTCCTTTAACCTAGACCATAGTCAAATTGAAGGTCAGCTACATTCCAGGGCATTTGAGGATGCAGCATTCAGTCTATAAAACAAAGTGGGTTAACATCCAGATAAATTTTCTTAGTTTATAGCAAGATAATAAATTTAAATCCAGCTAACAATCCCATTGAATCACCTTGTAATCATGAGCTTTTGTCCAGGAAAGGAGTTTTTTAAGGTTTATTTATTTTTGAGTGAGAAAGAGAGACAGAGCATGAGCAGGAGAGGGGCGCGCGCACACACACACACACACACACACACACACAGAATCTGAAGCAGGCTCCAGGCTTTGAGCTGTCAGCACAGAGCCCGACACTGGGCTCAAACTCACAAACTGCACTTGAGCTGAAGTCAGATGCTTAACCAACTGAACCACCCACTGCCCCTCCAGGAAAGGGATTCATTTATGTGAGATCCATAAATACATAGCCCATTTTTAGGACTCTAAATCAGGGTACATGAGAGGTGGGATAGTACTTTTGTGGAGAATGATAGATGATGCAAAATGTTGGGCTCTCCTATAAAATACAGGATGGGAGAATTACTGTATCCACCATTACTCTTTTTTTACTGGTTTAGAAAAGCTTGGAACCTCATGAAAAGACTGATAAACCCATTCATTTGTCCATTTAAGGGTCAGCCTTTTCAGATGTCCAGACATTCCAGTGTAAGGGAAGGTCATCTAGTTTGAGTTGGTTGGTTTTTGCTTGACACATGTGCAAAGCACTTTTCCTAAATGGAAGATAGGCCTCTTCTTAAGTGTCACTGTGATGGAGAAACATGTTTTACTTTTTCTGACAGATTCCTCACTCAAGTCTGGGTTGTAGACTTTCTACCAACCGGTCTTGCCCCAAATGAAGTTTTTTACAGAATTTGTAAATAACAAAAGCAAAAAAAAAAAAGAAGAAAGAAAAAGGTTGGTTGCTTCTGATTCATGTTAAGGTCAACGAGTGGAAATAATAGCTCCAGGCCAATTAATGAATGCTTCAGAAGGTCAATAGTTATCCATTTTTAAAAGGAGCACAGATAGAATAACAAAGATAAAGAAAAGTGTTCAAAGCTTGGTATTTTGATTTATTTGTTAGACATTTTTTTCCCTTGAGGAAAAGCTGGCATGTCTTGTACTGTTTCAAAATATGGATGTGAAGACATCCATTTGATGGATGACATATGAAGAACTACTTAAGAATATTTAACCTTTTGCATTTTAAAGTGGTTATTATTGTTATCATTATTATTGCCATCATCATGCCTGGATTCAAATAAATAAAATACTAAAAATTTTTTAAAAAAGATCAGTGCATATGAATTACAATTTGTATGTTTAACCGTTTGGTAAAACATAAAAGCAAAAACCTATATAATGAATAGTATTGATGTAATAGGACCTTTTATCTTTCTAATAAGAATCATTTTATTATTTTTCTCATTATAGAAGTAACACATTTATTGGAAAAAATATTTAAAATTCATAAAATTTTTAGATGTACCATCCGGAAGTAACCACCATTAGTATTTTGCTAAATAGTCTTCCATTTTTTTTCAGTGCATATCGACATGGATATCCTTTTAAAATTTTTACATAGATGAAAACATGTTAGAACATATAGTGTGTGTGTGTGTGTATGTGTGTGTGTGCTTGACCTTTTTGCCCTACATGTACTTGTCTTTGCATGTTGATAGATAACAATCTAAATGACCACATGAAAATTCCATGACACAAATTTACAAGGATTGATGGACATTTATACTGTCAATCATAATTTTACTACTAATAAGCATTTGTTGAAACTTCTTGCTCTTGACTTGTTTCCAGAATGTGGCTTCAGGTCTCTGAAATGAAGATGTCAATTAAACTTTGTAAATCACTGAACGATCACCATATAGGTTGAGCCTGGACTACTACAGATTCTGTTTGAGATATCTGAATTCTCAGATTCCTGATTTCCTGAGGAAGGAATATGGTGTCCATTGTAAATGGGACAGTACTCCTTGAGAAACTGAAATTAGTTTTTTAGTCAGCTTGGCAGAGTATGTATCTTGTTTCCCACCTCTCCTTCATATCTGCTTACCCTGAAGGATTTGGAAATCCTATTACATTTATCTACATAAATCTTACTTTTCATACAGAAACATTTCACTTTTCAGAAATTCCAAATAAATATTTGTTTAAGTCCATGTCACAATGAATTTTCTGCCTGCTAATAATAATATTATCTTATTCACAGCAGGAGTAGGACATTTCAAATTTAGGAACAAGTATTTTTTTCTGCAGGAGGACTTGCCATGTGGGTTCAGCTTGTGGGTTGTTCTTCAATTATCTTTTTTTGGAAATAAATTCATTTGCTGATTTAACTCGAGCTTGCATTACTCTAATTTTGCTGCTGAAACAGGAGGGAAAATGAGTTTCTCTAAATATTTTTATAAATATTTATTGGGTTGCATTTTGACCTCACAAAATTCCACCTTCTAAAGCCAGAAGGGATTTAGAGAGTGCATAGATCCTTAATCTGGGGATTAAGGATCTTGAATGAATTTAAGGTGTTGATAAGCTCCCAAAATAGTTTGCAAAAATGTGTGTGTTTGTGTGTGTGTGTGTGTATTCATTTTTCTTACAATGTCCAAAGCTTTCATTAAATTCCCAAAGGAATCCATGATGAAAAAATGGTTAAAAATAATTTAATGTCATCATATTAAAAAGGAACACCTGAAATCCAGAAATTCTACCTAAGTTGAGAGAGCTAGTGAGTAGCAAAGCAAAATTATTCCCCCTACTAAATTCTCCTGCTAGGCAAGTGGGGCCCAGGGTTTTGTGCAGTAGTTTTCTGGCCAATGTTTAACAATTAGCACTCAAAAAATGCATTAATGTACAAACATAATCATATTATAAATTTTATTGGTATGAAAGATGTATGTCATACTATGTACAAGTAATACAATAATACAAAACACTTTATTACAAATTTTATACACCTATAACTCCAGTATGACTTGCTCTTTTAAAATCTGCTACTAGTTTTTATTAAACTATTGTCAACAATAGTGCACAACATCAAATTGTGATGATAAAACTTTAAAAAAGATGATAAAAATTATAATTGAGTATAGTTCCAACATAAATGTTGAATATGCAAAGGGGAAACAACTCATTTGACAGCGAGGTGACCTCTTGACTGCAACAGAAAATAATTTTCAAATACTATGCTATTGACAGTCTATGAAAGACATCCTCACTTTTCAGTTAAATCTGCATTTTAACATTTTCTTTAACACTTTTTAAAGTCAGTCAGCAGGGGCGCTTGGGTGGCTCAGTCGGTTTAGCGGCTGACTTTGGCTCAGTTCATGATCTTGCGGTTCATGAATTTGAGCCCCACGTCTGGCTCTGGGTTGACAGTTCGGAGCCTGGAGCCTGCTTCGGATTCTGTGTCTCCCTCTCTCTTTACCCTCCACTGCTCATGTTCTGTCTCTCTGTTCTCAACAATAAATAAATGTTTAAAACAATTTTAAAAAGTCAATCAACACAAGTATAAGTAAGCCCCAACTTGTAGTGTTTATCAACTTCCATAGTGTAAATATTCCCATAATGGCTGATTTCAAGCTCCCTTTGAAACCTCACTGAACCAGATGTTGAGAATATATGCCTGGTAAGACACTATTATGCAGTATCTTCACTACTCAGAAAAAATAAACATAAATGACTTCAATTATGTAGATCAATACTTAGTAAAATGCAATAAAATGACTAGGCAGTGCTGACTTTTTAGTGTTTATCATCCTTATTTTTAGTGTAATTTTTTTAGTTGTAAGTTTGTATAATTTAGCTTTTAATAATGGTTAAGTTTAGCAACCAGCTTTCAAAATCCCTAAAATATTAACATTGTCTCCCATGAGACACTCAAGGTCAAGTCTAGACCACCATTGGCTCTCTCTGGAGAGTGGTTTGCAAAGCCCTGAGCTGAGTATGAAAAAGGAGCATAGCTGGGCTAACCGAGTCCCAGGAATGTGTAGCATGAGGGAATAAAAACAGGATCTATGACAAAAACAGGATCTTTGGTGGGAGTATAAAATAGAGCAGTTCTCATATGTGGTGACTTTAAACCAAAGCAAAACTCATACAACTTTATTAATATTAGAGAAAGTTTGATTTAAACCTATGCTAATATGATATGATGATCAAGCAAACTGAGGGGATAAATTAAAACTCCTTCAAGATAGTCTTCTGTTAAAATATGATTGACCAGAGAAAGAATTAGATTTTGTTAATAATCAGTTATTGCTTTGAACTAAACTATAGATACCTTTCGTGAAGTTCAAATTCAGTAGTGGAGGGAGGTAAAAGAGTTGACCAGTTTGTGTATGATTAGGAGTAAGTTGGAGAGATCATCTATCTAAGCAGAAAATCAACAAGGAAACAGTGGCTTTGAGTGACACACTGGACTGGATGGACTTAGCAGATATATTCAGAATATTTCATCCTAAAGTAGCAGAATACACATTCTTCTAGAATGCACATGGAATATTCTCCAGAACAGATCACATATTGGGACACAAATTAGCCCTCAACAAGTATAAAAAGATGATCATATCTTGCATATTTTCAGACCACAACACTATGAAACTCAAAATCAACCACAATAAAAAATTTGGAAAGACCATGAATACTTGGAGATTAAAGAACATCCTTCTAAAAAATGAATGGGTTAACCAAGAAACTAAAGAGGAAATTAAAAAGTATATGGAAGCCAATGAAAATGAAAACAGGACACCTCAAAGCCTCTGTGATGCAGCAAAGGCAGTCATAAGAGGGAAGTATATAGCAATCCAGGCCTTCTAAAGGAGGAAGAAAGGGGGACACCTGGGTGGCTCAGTCTGTTGAGCAACCAACTTTGGCTCACATCATGATCTCACGTTCATGAGTTCCAGCCCCGCACTGGGCTCTGTGCTGACAGCTGGTAGCCTGGAGTCTGTTTCAGAATCTGTGTGTCCCCCTCTCTCTGCCCCTCCCCAATTGTACTCTTTGTCTATTCCAATAAATAAATAAACATTTTGTAAAAAAGAACCTTAAATCTTAAAGAGCTGGAAAAAACAACAAATAAAACCCCAAACCAGCAAAAGAAGGGAAATAATAAAGATTAGAGCAGAATTCAATGATATAAAAACAAAACAAAACAAAGCAAAACATAAAACAAAAAATGAAAACCAACAGTAAAACAGATCAATGAAACCTGGAGCTAGTTCTTTGAAACTAACAAAACTGATAAACCCTTAGCCAGATAGATTAAAAAGAAAAAGGAAAGGACCTAAATAAGTCAAGAATGAAAAAGGAGAGATCACAACCAACACTGCAGAAATACAAACAATAATAAGAGGATATTATGAGCAATTATATGCCAAGAAATTGAGGAATCTGGAAGAAATGGACAAATTCTTACAAACATAAACTACCAAAACTGAAACAGGAAGAAATAGAAAATTTGAACAGACCTTAACAAGTAAAGAAATTGAGTCAGTATTCAAAAGTCTCCCAACAAACAAGAGCACAGGGCCAGATGGCTTTCCAGGGGAATTCTACCAAACATTTAAGGAAAAGTTACCACCTATTCTTCTCAAACTGTTCCAAAAAATAGAAATGGAAGGAAAACTCCCAAACTCATTTTGAGCCCAGGGTTACCTTGATTCCAAAACCAGACAGACCCCACTAAAAAGGAGAACTACAGACCAATTTCCCTTATGAACATGGATGCAAAAATTCTCAACAAGGTACTAGCAAACTAGACTCAACAATACATTAAAAGAATTATTCACTCCGATTAAGTGGATTTATTCCTGGGATGTAGGGCTGGTTCAATATCTGCAAACCAATCAATGTGATTCATCACATTAATAATAGAAAGGATAAGAATGACATGATCCTCTCAATACATGTAGAAAAAGCATTTGACAAAACACAACATCTTTTCTTGACAAAAACCCTTAAGAAAGTAGGGATAAAAGGCTCATACCTGAAGATCATAAAGACCTACCACTAATATCATGTTCAATGGGGGAAAAACTGAGAGCTTTCTCCCTAAGGTCAGGAACACGGCAAGGATATCCACTCTCATCACTGTTATGTGGGAAGTCTTAGCCTCAGCAATCAGAAAACACAAATAATAGATACACATTTATATTATATCATATTATATTATATTATGTTATATTAATTATATTTATTTTTATTATATTATATTTATACTATTTATAAAAACAAACAAAAATGAATTATATTAAATTATAAAGTGTATCTAAATCAGCCAGGAGGAAGCCAAACTTTCACTCTTCGCAGATGACATGATATTCTATGTGGAAAACCAAAAAGACTCTACCAAAAAGCTGCTAGAACTGATACATCAATTCAGCAAATTCTCAGAATATAAAACCAATGCACAGAAATCAGTTGCATTCCTATACACCAATAATGAAACAGCAGAAAGAGAAATTAAGGAATTGATCCCATTTACAATTGCACCAAAAAAACATAAAATACCTAGGAATACACCTAACCAAAGAGGTGAAAAATCTGTCCACTGAAAATTACAGAAATCTTATGAAGGAAATTGAAAAGACATCGAAAAATGGAATAACATTCCATGCTCATGGATTGGAAGAACAAAATTGTTAAAATGTTGGTACTACCCAAAGCGATCTACATATTCAATGCAATCCCTATCAAATAACACTAGCATTCTGACAGGAAGCCATCAAAATCTTCGAGGAGAAAGCAGGCAACAACCTCTTTTACCTCAGCCGCAGCAACTTTTTACTTGAAATGTCTTCAGAGGCAAGGGAAGCAAAAATAAAAATGAACTACTGGGACCTCATCAAGATAAAAAGCTTCTGCACAGTGAAGGAAACAATCAGCAAAACTAAAAAGCAACCGATGAAATGGGAAGAGATATTTGCAAATGATATATCAGATATAGGGTTAGTATCTCAAATCTATAAGAACTTATCAAACTCAACATCTAAAAAACAAATAATCCAGTGAAGAAATGGGCAAAAGATATGAATTATGAATTAACACTTTTTCAGAGAATATATCCAGATGGCTAACAGACACATGAAAAAATGTTCAACGTCACTCATCATCACAAAAACCACAAAAACCTCACACCTGTCAGAATGGCTAAAATTAACAACTCAGGCAACAACAGATGTGGGCAAGGATGCAGAGAAAGAGGAACCCTTTTGCACTGCTGCTGGGAATTCAAACTGGTGCAGCCACTCTGGGAAACAGGATGGAGAGTCCTCAAAAAATTAAAAATAGAACTACCCTACAACCTAGCATTGCAATACTAGGAATTTATCCAAAGGTTACAAAAATGCTGATTCGAAGGGGCACATGCACCCAATGTTTATAGAAACACTATCAAAAATAGCCGAAGTATGGAAAAAACCCAAAGTTGTGGTATATATATACAATGGAACATTTCTCAGCGATCAAAAAGAATGAAAACTTGCCATTTGCAACAACATGGATAGAACTAGAGTGTATTTAATGCTAAGTGAAATAAGTCAGTCAGTAGAAGACAAATATCATATTATTTCACTCATATGTGGAATTTAAGATACAAAGCAGATGAACATGAGAGAAGGGAAGCAAAAATAATACGAAAACAGAAAAGACTACAAACCATAAGAAACTCTTAAATATAGAGCACAAAATGAGGGTTGCTGGAGAGTTGTTAGGTGGGGGTTAGGCTAAATGGGCAAGAGGTATTAAGGAGGATACTTGTTGGCATGGGCACTGGGTGTTATATGTAAGTGATGAATCAGTAAATTCTATTTCTGAAATCATTATTACACTATATGTTAACTAACCTGGATATAGATTTTAAAAAATAGTAAAACAACAAACAAAAATAAAAAGCCATTAACAACAACAACCAAAGAATAAGTCTGTGTTACTCATATGTGGAATTTAAGAAACAAAATACAGATGAGTAAGGGAAAGGGGGAAAAAAAAAGAGAGGGAAGAAAACCATAAAAGACTCTTAACTATAGAGAACAAACTAAGGGTTGATGGAAAGAGGTGGGTGGTGAATGGGCTAAATGGTGATGGGTATTAAGGAGGGCACTTGTTGTGATGAGCACTGGTTGTTATATGTAAGTGATGAATCATTAAATTGGACACCTGAAGCCAATTTTACCCTATATGTTAACTAAAATTTAAATAAAAAATTGAATTCTGTGTTAGAAAATTTGGTAAACTAAAATGTTTCTTAAAGCAGTCCTAAACTTCACTAGATGGTACAAATGATTAATATTTTGATGCTTATCCTTCTGCTTTTTCTGTTTTATATGTGGTGTAAAAGTACAGAAAGAAAAATGATAATGTATAATTTATAATTAAGAAAGCTTGACCAAGGCTCAACGGATAGACTGGATCAGTCCTGGTTTAATCTCAACTGTGCTAATCTCTGGGGATGCCTGAAACCATAATACTGATCCTTAGCTAAACCTACATGAAATGAACCACATTCCTGGGCATTAATATAGATCAGGGCAAACTGCACCAGCTTGTCAGCATTGTTTATAGAAAACATAGGTTAGGGATGCCTCCGTGGTTTAGTCAGTTAAGCATCTGACTCTTGAGCTTGGCTCAGGTCATGATCTCACAATTTGTGAGATCTGCTGTCAGCACAAAACCTGCTTGGGATTCTCTCTCTCCTTCTCTCTTACCCTCTCTGGCTTGCATGCATGCTTTTTCTTTCTCTCTCAAAATACATAAATAAACTTAAAAAGAATAGGTAGATTCTTTACAACTGGTTTATATTTTCTTGTTTTTTTGCTGACCAGCTGACCTGATTTTGGCTTTTTATGACCAGTGGGGTAAAAAAAGACCTGTTTCTGAACGGGTGGTTTTTTTGAGACCAAGTATCTTGCATATATCTTGATGGTTTGGTCTTGAAGACAAAATACATCCCACGAAACCAAAGAAGGACATGGGAACCTGTGTTTAGGAATCTCCTCCCTTTATGATACCTGCCTGGGCTTTATTTCTGCTGCTGTACTGTAATCCCTTACTTTATTAAAGTCTTTAGGTAGTACCACCTAAAGTGGATGAATTCATGCATCCTTTCATTTTTTTCTGATCCAGTAAAATTGCCAAAACACTGTTTAATTTTTCTTTTATACGGCCAAACAAAGTGACGGACAAAGATTGACTGTTAAAAAGGGGCACCAGGGTGGCTCAGTCAGTTAGGTATCTGACCCTTGACTCCAGCTTAGGTTATTATCATATGATTTCTGAGCTTGAGCCCCACCCCAGGCTCTGTTCAATTCATGGGTGAAAGTATTAATGGGACAAAAATGAGTTTATTAATGATAAGTACAATTCACAATGACAATATGTGAATCTTTTGGAACAAGTAACATCATTAGGAGAACATTAATCAAATCTGACAATTAGAAAGGAGATGGTATATAATACTGGACAAGCAACACTACCTGTGTCCCTCTTAGCCTCACACAACTGTGGCACAGTGATTGCGTGCTCGGGCTCTGGAGCCAGAAAGCCAAGGTTCATTCACATACTACCTCTTCCATGCTTAGCTATATGATGCTGCTTTAAATCATCTAGTCTCTCTAATTTTGTTTTCATATGGCCAAAATATGGATGATGAAAGTGTTTGAATTACTATGTTGTACACCTAAAACTAATGTAACTATACTTAAATAATAAATAAATAAACAAACAACAAAAACAAAGTGGGGATAATGACAATATTTCCTACCTCATTGGTTACTCTTTAGGTTTAATGAGATACTATCTATAAGGTGCTAGGCATTTAGTAAGAGACAAATAAAAGTTAGATATTATTGTTTTAAAAATTGGGGTGCCTGGATGGCTCAGTTAATTAAGCATCCAATTCTTGATTTGGGCTCAGGATCCTTGGGACTGAGCCCCGTGTCAGGCTCTGCACCAACAATGCAAAACCTGTTTGGGATTTTCTCCCTCCTCTTTCGCTGCCCCTTCCCCTACTCATGTTTTTTCTATCTGTATCTCTCAAAATAAATACATAAACATTAAAAAAAATCATTATAACAACATTGCTTGTACACTTTCCCCTAATTCTTTCTGGCTATCTTGGCCATTGGGGTGGAAGAAATGAAGATTTACTTTTTTTTTTTTTTTACTTCCCATACTACATGATTTCTAAAAATTCCAACTCATAAAAAGGGGTTTCCAAAAAAGCAAATTTTTCTTCTTTGGATGCATGATTTTAAAAAACAAAGCAAAAAAACTGTATCTCAGAACTCTAGTTCACAAAGATAATCTATTCTATCCTATTTCCATTGAGACAGATTAACAGTAATGTTTTAGTCAAGATGTCTAAGTACATAGTAACTGGTTTCCTTTGTTCTTATTCACTTTATGCAACCTGCTTAACAGATAAACAGATAAAAGTCAATTAATGCTTTGTAAAAACTCGACCTTTGGAATTGGAGTCAAGACCGAATGCCAGAAGCCATAATTTATTCCCTACATTACTTTGTAACCTTATTTGTACCGATTTTATTGAACAAAATTATTTGAACACAAATATTCTGCTGTGAAAATGATATAACATCTTTAAATGCTTTGTTGGGAATAGCATTTAGAACACTAATGGCAAACATCCTCTTCAACTTTGCACTAATAATTTGAAGTTCCGTCTATAAATCATTACTAAATGAATTCATTATCTTTGGAGAGCCATATATGTGAATTAAAATCCCATTGCTCCATTATGCTAAATATAACCTTGTTAACTCTTTCATTTTTATTTTGAGATTTGGTAAACAAAGTCTTTGCAGGAAAATTTAATTTGAGATAAGGCTTATAGTTCCATTGACAAAAATTCCACACCAGCAACGTCCTAAAGGAAAGGAATCAACTTAAAAGCATACTAATTATTAAGAAAAAAGGAGTGTTAAATTTTTATGAAATTGATTTTCATACTAAAAAATAGTAAGAACTCTGGAGAACTGATACTGTGTAATATTTAGAAATCATCTTACAAATTAGGGTACCATAGTCACATAAATTTAAATATTTGTAAGTTAACATTTATTCCATTGTTCCTTCTTTTCACTCTTAGAAACATATTAGTGAAATTAGAAAACTTTATTTTACGGTACTACAAATTGCTATTTGCTTAGAATGATTATTTATAGGGCATCAAAGGGGCCAATTCTCTTCAATAAAGTGAGTAGTTTTTGAGCAAAAGACAATTTAGTAGAAAGAACACTGCACTGTATGCTGGAAGTGAAGGAGGAGGAAGCAGATAGTAGGAGGAAGAAAAATAGCAGATTTAAGGAAGCTTCTAATATATATAAGGAAACTTGGCAGTTAGAATTATCAAGGTCTTGTACTGTAAGTGTCAAATGATAGGCAAAAATAAATAAGGTCACATTATATATGAATTTGAAATTAAACAATACAAAATTATTAATAATTTTTTTGCCAAATTTAATAAACTATGCATTCAGTCCATTCAGTCTTGAATCCAACTTCAAAGGTCAAGTTTTTACACAGCATTAATTGACTTTTATCTGTTTATCTGTTAAGTGGGTTGCATAAAGTGAATAAGAACAAAGGAATCCAGTTATTATGTACTTAGATATCTTGACTAAAACATTACTGTTAATCTGCCTCAATGGAAATAGGATAGAATAGATTATCTTTGTGAACTAGAGTTCTGAGATACAGTTTTTTTGCCTTGTTTTTTAAAATCATGCATCCAAAGAAGAATAATTTGCTTTTTTTGTAAATCCCTTTATGAGTTGGGATTTTAAAAAATCTAGTATGGTAAGTACAAAAAAAAGTAAATCTTCATTTCTCATATTTTGCCAAATTTTAAAAACTGTGTCCAAATTTCACAGCTGGATGTTTGGATGAACTATAAATTGTGTTTTGACTGTGGTAAATGTTGGTGCCACTTTGGCTGGTAAGTAGAAATGCCCAGCATCCTTTGTCAGAGTTGCTTATTATTGTGTAAATACACATGATTTTGATAACTACTTTGTTATTATCTTAACATTTCTTCTTTTAATAATTAATTTTTTTTCTGTAACAAAGTGTTCATTATGAGGTTGTGCTTATAAAAGTGCTGATGCTAATGTTTAAAAAAAACGCCTGGAAACCAAGACTTTGGAAGAAAAAGATGACTAACACACATGAAGGAAGGTAAAACACTCTCCACCCCTCAAGAATTTCTACTAAAGGTTAGAGATAATGCTGAAAAAATAAGAAGCAGGACCAAAGCAAATTTAGTGGTTATAGATGTGTACATTATAAGCAGGAATCACTGGTGCAGCCATTCTGGAGAACAGCATGGAGGTTCCTCAAAAAACTAAAATAGAACTACTCTATCATCCAGCAATTGGAAACCTAAATACTAGGTATTTACCCAAAGGATACAAAACTACAGATTTGAATGGGTACATATACCCTGATGTTTATCGCAGCATTATCAACAATAGCCAAGCCAAGGAGAGAGCCCTAATATCCATTCAACTGAAAATGTGGTATATATATACAATACAATATTACTCAGCCATCAGAAAGAACGAAATCTTGCCATTTGCAATAATATCGATGGAGCTATAAGTGTGTTATGCTCAGTGAAATAAGTTAGAGAAAGATAAATACCACAAAGTGTCACTCATATGTGGAATTTAATAAACAAAACAGATGAACATACAGGAGGGGAAGAAAAGAGAGGGATACAAACCATGAGAGACTTTACAAAATTTTTTTAATGTTTATTCAGTTTTGAGGGACAGAGAGAGACAGAGTGCAAGTGGAAGAGGGGCAGAGAGAGATACAGAGAGTGAGACACAGAATCTGAATCAGGCTTTAGGCTCTGAGCTGTCAGAACAGAGCCTGATGCAGGCCTCAAACCCACGAACCATGAGATCATGACCTGAGACAAAGTCAGTTGCTCAACCAACTGAGCCACTCAGGCACCTTATGAGGGACTCTCAAAGATAGACAACAAATAGGGTTGATGAAGGAAGGTGGTGGGGGATGGACTAGATGGATGATAGGCATTATGGAAGGCACTTGTTGTGATGAGCATAGGGTGTTGTATATATGTGATGAGTCACTGAATTCTACTCCTGACACCAATGTTGCAGTGTATGTTAGCTAACTAGGATTTAGACAAAAAATTGGAAAGAAAAAAAAAAAAGAAACACAAAGGAAAAAATTAAAAAATAGAAAAAGAAATAAGCATTTCCTCTCATATTCTCATGAGAATATTCATATAAAATATATCAGTTTTGAATTATGTAAGGTCCTTGATATGTCTTCCTCACATAAAACAGGATTGATGGTACTCAAGATTCATAGGAAGAATGATATGTCTAGAAAGGCAAATCTAAATTTTTTTATTGTTTTATTTATTTCTGAGAGAGACAGCATGAGCAGGGGAGGGTCAGAGAGAGAGGGAGACACAGAATCTGAAACAGGGTCCAAGCTCTGAGCTAGCTGTAAGCACAGAGCCCGAAGCAGGGCTCGAACCCATGAACCGTGAGATCATGACCTGAGCCGAAGTCCGATGCTTAACCGACTGAGCCACCCAAGTGCCCCTAGAAAGGCAAATCTATAGAGATGGAAAGTAGATTAGTAGTTCCTAGAGCTGGGGATGCAATAGGGAGTAACTGGAAAAGAACATGAGGGATTTTAGTGAAATGATGAAATGTCTAAAATGAGTCTTGTGGGGATAAAATGAAGAGCTGTTCCTGCAAGCTCTAGGAGTAAGTCTGTTCCTTGTTTTTTCCAGCATCTATAATTTTCTGGCATTCTTTGGCTTCTGGGTATGTCACTACGTAGTAGTCTCTGATTCCACTCTCACATCACCAACTCTCCCACTAACTCTTCTGCGTCCCTCTTATAAAGGTCCTTGTCGTTACAGATAGCGCCTACTAGGTAATCCATGATAATCTCCCTAAATCAAGATCTTTAATTTAATCACATCTGCCAAGACCCTTTTGCCCTATATGACAATACATTTTGGATTCTGTGGATTAGGACATGGGCATGTTTAGGCGCCCTTCTTCAGCCTACCACAGTTGGGTAGAGAGGAAGACAGGGACTTTCATTCACCATCTTTGTTGTCTCCATGCTTACCACTGTACCTAGCTGCTAGCAAGTACACGTACTAAGTTGAGGAGTGGACATGAGGGAAGGTACAAAGGTAGAAATGAGTAGTATATGTCCTGAGTAAATTGTTCAGTGTGGACTTCAGGATTACAGAAGTAAGGATGGCAGGAAATGGAGTTGGGGACACAGTAATGAGGGACTGAATATCAGGCTGTGTTTTTTAGATTTAAACTAATGAGGGACTAATAAAGTCTTTTAATTATGGGAAAGAAAATATTATGGGGAACACTGTTAAAAGATTAATTTGGTGAATACTGACAAAATTAGAGAAGAAACACTGGAGGTATATGCACGTTTGGAGGCTACTTCAGCATTTTGGCTATAGCATAATGGGACCTGGACTTTAGCTGTAGTGGTCATGGGGTGTCTGGGTGGCTCAGTCGGTTGAGCATCCAATTCTTGATTTTAGCTCATGTCATGGTCCCTGGGTGGTGAGATCGAGCCCATGTGGGGCTCTGCACTGAGTGTGGAGCCTGCTTGGGATTCTCTCTCTCTCTCTCTCTCTCTGCTCCTCTCCCCCACTCTCTTTGTATCTCTAAATAAATAAATAAATAAATAAATAAATAAATAACAAGAAGAAGCTGAAGCAATATAAATAAAAATGGTCTGTACTCAATAGATGAGTCACTATAAGGGGGTATGTCTGTTAAGATTGCTCATATTTGTGCTACAAGGAATAGGAATTCAGTGTAATTGAATAACAGCTAGTTATTTTCTCCTATAATGTGGAGACTGAAGGTAGGTAGCTATGAATTTACACAAAGCAGTTTTTCTTATGATCACAGCAAAATCCAGATGGGAGTACTGGACTATAGAGTGTCAGAGCAACCTTTTTAAAGTACAGAAGTAGGAGACATAAATACAAAATAAACTATGTTTCCCTTTTATAAAGGAAGGTCTTCCTTATGATCTTTCAAGGATTTCTCAACAATAAATAATACTTGGCTAGGCACTCACCAAGCCAATGACCTTGAAAGAGTGCAAACTATAAGGTCAGAACTTACATAAACCTCACAGTCTTGGACAACTTCAGATCCTTTGTTGTCTATGAGTTATATTGCAAGGTGTGAGGAATAAGAAATTCATTTTGTAATATCCTGTTAGTATAATAATTTTTCACAAAAAAAATTAATTTTTCACAATGAGTGTATCTCCATTCTCTGTAATATCATAAGAAGAAAGAAAGAAAGAAGGAAAGAAGGAAAGAAGGAAAGAAGGAAGAAGGAAGGAAGAAAAGAAAGAAAGAAAGAAAGAAAGAAAGAAAGAAAGAAAGAAAAGAAAGAAGGAAAGAAGGAAAGAAGGAAAGAAAGAAAGAAGGAAAGAAAGAAAAAGAAAAAGAAAGAAAGAAAGAAAGAGAAAGAAAAAGAAAGAAAGAAAGAAAGAAAAAGAAAGAAAGAAAGAAAGAAAGAAAGAAAGAAAGAAAGAAAGAAAGAAAGAAAGAAAGAAAGAAAGAAGAGAACCTTTTAGGTCATCTTTGGTGATCACAAATGGGCAGGTGAAAAGTCTCTCTATACAAATGTTCTTCCTTTATAATTATACACAATTGTCTGCAAATCTTTTTTTTAAGTTCTTTTATAGCTGGAATGACATTGCAGTTATGGTGAACTCATAAATTCATAGATAAGAAGAGCTTGATGATAATTATCAAAAAAAAAAACAAAACAAAACAAAAACCCGGGACATAAACTAATAATCCTGAAATTAACCAAGTCATTTACAGTTTGAAAAAATAGACTAAGTCACATTCATGGTATTCTAGGATTATCGGAAAGGTTCTACTAAACATTAATTTCACTCTTCACTATAGCTTGAAAAAGAAAACTTCCCAAAGCACAAACTTTGTGTGTGGCATTCACGCCTGCCTGAATTTTTCAATCAATCCCTCCCATCACTGGGAGTAGTTTATATTTCATGAGGGAATAAGACATGAAAATTTCAGCCACTGTCATCTTTTAAGAAAAATTTTAAAAACGTTGGTGGCTTGGAGCACCTGGGTGGCTCAGTCAGTTAAGTGTCTGACTCTTGATTTCGGCTCAGGTCATAATCTCATGGTTCATTAGGTCGAGCCCTGTGTTCAGCTCCAAGCTGACAGCACTGAGCCTGCTTGGGATTCTCTCTCCACCCCCTCTCTGCCCCTCCCCTGCTCGTGCTCTCTATCACTATCAAAATAAATAAATAAACTTAAAAAAAACCGTTGGTGGCTTAACTATCAATGTGATAACAAGATAAAACATCCACAGTCACATGAGGAGTTTACCTCGCCATTTTTTCCATATTCTCCCCCAACACCCCTACTGCTCATTCTCCTTGCAAAAAGAAGTAGGGTTTTTTTTTTTTTTTTTAAGTTTTAAAATTTTTTATCTTATGGCCATCAGACCACATTTACCAAAAGGTACCATCTTATAGGTTCTCTCTTCCTCTCTTCCTCCTGTTTCATGCAGGTGGCGATTAGGTGAGTTGAGAAGTTTATCTCTGTAGACTTGGACCTCTCTTCCCAGGTCATATTGGTTCACGTCGTGTCCTACAACTTAGCTCTCTCTACACATGTGTCTGAGAGAATTTTGGGTTTACATTCAGGCCTCTGCCTCAGGATTCTTCTGATGCTATCTCAGAGGATACCTTCAAAATTTCAGTCTCACTCTTGTCCCTTGAGTAGGAACCTTGCAGGAATAGGACAGAGGTGATGGTTACCAGAGTATTATTGCCTCCTTAGCTGTAACATCACTGAATACCTTCACATGTAATTATCTTCCATGTAGATTATAACCAGTTGGAGAGCCATGTGGCTATATTGAGCACAGATAAACATGCACATACCTTCTGGCCTGCAATTTCACTCTATATATAGAAACTTTCACTCATAAGGAAAAACCATACAAGAAAGTTTGTTGCAGCTTTCTAATAGCCCATACAAAAAAAAAAAAAACCTAAATGTCTATCAATAAGAGAATGAAGAAACTGTGGCATATTCATAGAATAAAATATTATTCAGCAGTAAAAAGTGAATGAGCTAGTGGTCCCACAACTCTAATTTATAGAAATGCTATGTATTTCATGAAAATAATGCTATATATTTCAATGGAAGCATACATATAAATTGAAATTATACTTGAAAATGGAATAAATTTAAATTTAAATTGAATAAATTAAATTGAAAATGAGAAATACCAAATTCAGGAAGATGATTAATTCTGGATAAGGGTACCAAGAAGTAAATCTGTGGAGAGGTATAAAAGGCTTTAATTGTAATATTTTAAATTTTTAGGCCATGTGTGGGATACACATATGCTCATTACATTTTTCTATATACATTTTTATATGCTTAAAATATTTTGTTTCTAAAAATCTTATAATCTCTTAAGAGTACCCATATCACATATCAACCATTTACAAAAAGAGATATGTTTTACATCATGCTACAAGGAATAAGTACTTTCTCCTGAGAAACTCTTGTGTTTTCTTTTCATTCACCAAGTAAATATTTTCCTTTTCGTTGCCTAGAAACTGAGAACCAAATTTGAGCTCTAAATTTAGTAACTAAGTAGGACCCTGTATATCATATTTTCCTTTCTGACCTTGATTTTCTTTCAAAGTGTGCATTTTCTCTAGTCCTGCACTTATTTATTCTATTTTATGGTGTTATAAGCCTCTTCTCATTCTTTGAGGAAGAAAAAGAGTTATAAATAAAAGTATAAAAATTATTTTTTATATTCTAATTTTCTCTTTGGTCACATAAACATATGTATTTGCACAGGGAAGGGCTGTGTGTCTGCCTTGTCTACCTTTGTACACCTCCGTGTCTAGCAGAGTATCTGGTACATAGTAGGCATTTTATCATTAGCTGATTAAATGAGTTAATAAACCTACAAATTCATTCTTAAACAGATCCTGATTTTTTTCATATTTCAGAGGTGTCTGATTTGCCTTGTTATAAATTTAGCTTTAGGAAACTTCTTGGTGAATTAAGTTTTAGATTAGTTCCTAAGGCTATTTTTCCAGGAATAAAATTACATGGGTCAAAAGATACGAACACTTAACGGCTATTGAAGTGTTCTTCCAAATTGCTCTCCAAAAAAGCTTTTACTAGTTTCTACAGTAACAGGCAATGTATGAGGGTATCACTTCCCTATAACACTATATATATGCTTGTGCAAAATTATGTTTTATTCCATTTTGCAATTTAATAGATGTAAAATTACAGCTTGATGTAGAGCTAATAATTTTTTGAATGTTAATTTACCTACTATTTGTATCATATCCTATTTTACATTACTACCATTTTTATGATGAACTTTATGTTCTCTTGTGAAACAACTCATTCGGTTTACCCAGACCTCATCATACATTTCAATGTTTAATATAACCCAGAAAAGAAAAATAACCCACATAAACTATTGAGACCTTTTAATTCCCAATAACTGCCTTTATGACCTATGAATAATAAATCTCTTTGGGCTTTGAATTCCTCATCTATCAATTGGAGATAAGAATATGTGCCTTGGATGTCTATTATGTTATAAATTATACATGTATATAATACCACTACATGGCAAGTGTTCAGTAAATAACTATTGCTATTTTAATTATAACCTGTAAAATTAGGTTAATAACCTAGATAATCATTGAGTTTATTTCCTGGTCTGTGTGCATAAGGAACTAATATATATTAATTATGGATTCCTTTTATAACCCATCTTGAACTACCTAAGCAGAAAGAATTTACCAATAGAAAGATAAAATAGTCAGGAACAGGAAAGAGCAGGGATTCATCTGGGCCTCAAAATACAGGAGTCCTCATCCCTAATGTCACTAGAACATTCTCTCATTATCTCTTTGGTTCTCTTTGCACCCAAATGCCATTCTTCTTCTTCACAGGTGGACTTTCTCTAACAACTGCTGAATGCCCTCCAATTGCATATTTTACAACTTCAGTTTCTGAGGAGAGGTTGTCTGGAAAATCTCTCTGGTTCCAAGTCCAAATCTTTCCAGGAAGGGGCTTTTTAGCCCAGCTTGGCTCAGATACTCTGGTCTGGTACTCTTAACCAGAGTTCTAATCAGTGCTGGCTGAGGTGGGGAAGTGTTTGGGTAATATGAGAATATGGCAACTTCTATTGAAACTGTCAGAGAAAAAGGATTTCCTGATGAAACGAGGGGTGAACCATAAATTTAAAAGGTCAGGAATCCCTTGACAGGGAGTAATTGGTCCTTTGGGATGGGCATAATCCCTTTGTAGCAGATCTGGAAAAAAACATGATTCAAACAGAGCATAAGTTTCTAAGTGAAAGACTAGCAGTAGCAGGGTGAAGTGGCACTGATAAAGAGGGTGTCTTGTGTGTGGGTATGTGTCTGAAAGCCTTGCCAAGCTACTCTCCTCAAGATGCTCAATGAATAATTATACATTGTGGAAAAACATTTAATAAATTGCCAAACAATACGTGCCCCATAATAAGTGCTCAGTTTGTTGAATTAATGAGAAACTACAAACCTGGGTTTCATTCTGGGTGTAATTCTTAAAATGTGAAAGAGTAGCCTGATGGTAACTAGAGAAGAGAATCCAAGAAATGATTCCACGGTAACCAGTAGGATCCATGCAAACAGCCATTGGCAGTAAAAACAACAACAACAACAACAACACCCCCCACAAAACTCTGCTTAGGGCACCTGGGTGGCTCAATTGGTTGAATGTCTGGCTCTTGCTTTTGGTTCAGGTCATGATCTCCTGGTTCATGGGATCAACCTCCATATTGGGCTCTTTTCTCCCTCTCTCTCTCTTCCTCCCCCATTTGCATTTGTGCACTCTGTCATAAAATAAAAATAAAAAAAAAAATAACTCTGGTTAAGAGCACTAGGTCACATTGAGATAGTGTATCCAGATTGTCCGTGGGATCTGGTAAAAAAACAAGCCACAAACTCTGAAGTGAGATCATTATGTTGTCTTCAGGGACCTGAGGTTCTTGGACCCTATAACCAGGAGAAACTAACTGGCAATGGTTATGCAGGCAGCTACTTGCTTTCATCACTATTCAATGTTTCTTTTATCCCAGTGAAGAACTATAAATAACTCGCCTCAAATGGATATTTGAACATTTGATTCATTCCCTCTTCTCTAGACTCTATTTCCAATCTAGACTGCATATTTAGGCTACCATAGTGCACCACTCAATGACTGTTTTAGTTCCTTTGATCCTTCTGCTTCTTTGTCCTTGTACATGCCTATCCCTGGATAATCTCTTTTATGCCCTTGGAAAATATTGGACAATAAAGTTGGGTCCACCAAATGTTAAGAGTTTTCAAACCCACCCGGACCAATTGGTCTACTGTACCGCTCTCTTGTCCTCAGTCAGTTTTCTTTTCCTTTTCTTTTTCTGTGCTGTTCTAAACTTTAGCCATTCCTCTCAAGATTGTACCCATGACCCAGTCCCCCAGTCTCAACATGTGTCTTAAGAAAGTAGTTTCTCCAGGAAAATGGAAGCCATTTACTGTGAATTATCTAAATATCCTGCTTTCCCTATCTTAAACTTATTTCCAGCTGTTTTCAACACTGAGTTCACATTAGAATTACCTGGAGAATTTTTTTCAAGTCTGTATCTTGTCCCCCAAGATTCTGACTTAATGGCCCAGGGTAGACATTGGGATTTTTAAAAAGCTCCCCAGATAATTCCATGTTTTTCCAGGGTTGAGAACCACTGATCTATATTTGTTCTTGTATTATCTTCCCCAGTCTCCCAACTATGTATTCTACTAGGTCAAAGCCAATTCCTTAAACAGTGTTTTTCTTCTATCCCATCAAACTTACTCGTTCCTTCTCTCTCTCTCTCTCTCTCTTTTGGTGGATAGGGAATTCCTACCAGGAATGCTAGACCTACTGGCTTGCACCTAAGTCTTGTCCTGGGAACCACTCAGATGAATTGTTCCTCCCAAGTAACTGGAAGAAAATATACTCTGACTGCTAAGTGCAAATTGTGCATGAACAACAGTTGAAGTACCTCAATAGTATCTGAGATTCTAGATCTCTCATAGACTTAGGAGCACAGGTCTGGAGTCCATTAAATCAGTTCAGTTCCTACTCTGCCACCCACCAGTTATATGATCTTAGAAAATTCTTAAACTTTTTGGCCTGTATTTTCTCTTATGTAAAATGTACCTATTTCGTTGGTGCTGTGGGTATAATTGAGATAATAGTTCTTTACACAGAGTTTGTAGGATTTAGTCAATAAATGGTGACTCTAGACAGATTTGTTTAAGCTACGTCTCTTTTTTATTTCTTTATTCTAAGAGCTCTCCATGGGTGATTTCATTTGTTTCTGTGGTTGTTCAAATATAAATTCCTCAACTAAATCATGAGCTTTAATTCCATCTCTGCCTATGTAATCCAATCTAGATTTCTAGTCTCTTATCTAGGGCATGTTATCAATCAACAAGTCACTCATTCACTAATTCATCCAACAATTTCCACTGGTAGCCTGCTATATACCAGAAATGTTCTAGGTACTGTGGATACAGAAATTAACAAAACAAAGTCTTTTTCTTCAAGTGTTTATATTTTATAGTTTCCATCTTCACAGCCATTGCATTAGCCAAGCCCATGGTACTAGTTTCCAAGCCTCTGACTCCTAATAGCTTCCTAGCCTCTCTTACTGATTTCCTTCAATTCATTATTCCCAGAGGACTGGAGTAATTATTCTAAGCTGTAAGTTTTTACAAGCCAATATTCTGATTAAATTCCTTCAAAAATTCCCAATAACTTTCTGGATTAAGCTTAAATTTAGAAAACTCTTGATTCCTTTTCTTTTCTTTTTTTTTAAATATTTTTTTATTTATTTCTAGGAGAGAGAGAGAGAGAGTGAGCAGGGGAGGGTCAGAGAGAGAGGGAGTCACAGACTGAAACAAGCTCCAGGCTCTGAGCTGGCAGGCAGCACAGAGCCCGACGCGGGGCTCGAACCCACGAACCGCGAGATCATGACCCAAGCGAAAGTCGGACACTTAACCGACTAAGCCACCCAGGTGCCCCACTTGATTCCTTTTCTATCTGTTTCTTTAGTCTCATTTCTTTCTAGGTTCCCATACAAACCTGATGCACCAAAAGCAGCACTAAAGATTGGGGTACCATAAATATTTCATGTTTCTTTGAGTGTTTACACAGACTTCTCTCCCATTGTGCCTGACAAAATCCTATTAGCTCATTGAATATCCTGATTTCTCTGATTCCTCATCCTTATTGATAGAATTGATCATGAATTCCTTTATATATTGTTGTGTCTTAATAAAACTCTCCTAGTTTTATTTCCTACAACACTATGTTTATTTACCTACTTGTCTGTCTGGTACTAAGCCAGAAAGTCTTTAAGGCATGAAAAGGTTTTACTCTTCACCTAGCACAATTCCTGTGCATAATAAGTGCACCAATATTGATCAAAATTTATGAGCATTTAATTTTAATATATAAATAACAGAAGGTTCAAATAAGGCTCATTCTATCTCCGTTTTGGCTGAGGCTCTAAGACAATAGTTGATAAGGACTCCCATATACATATTCCTGGACCACCCATGCTGGACCTTGAAAAGAGGTAGCTGAAAGTTAGTTTTGTAACCCCAAGGAGCTTATCCCCTTGAGGGTTTAGGCGAGTTTAAAATAAAGTGACCAAGGAATGGGAAATTAGAGATAAGATTTCTTCAAAGGGGGATGCAGTATGTTCCCATGAAGGAGAGGAGGATAAACCTCTCTTATCACAAAAGCTTAGAGAATTCCAAGGAGAAGTCTTGAAAAGCTTGACCTGTGATCCATGGAGACTGTAGGCTAATGCAAAACCTTTGTCAAGAAGACTAAAGACTACAAAGTGAAGTTGGCTACCAAAGAGAGAATATTGTCTTGATAATGGCCTAAAATCCTAAAGTTTGTCAGAGTGAAAGATGCATGAGAAATGAGTCTCTTCATATAGAGAGCATGCCTGGAGTCATCTAAAAAAGAATTTGGACATAAAAACACTTCAAGGAAAAAGGAAAAAATGAAACTCTAACTTCTGCTTGTTCTGGTCCAAACGCAAAAACAAACAAAAAACAAAAACAAAAACAAAACAAACAAACAAGGACTGATAAAGTCTGTGATGGTTAATTTTATATGTCAACTTGAATTAGCCAACTTGAGTGAATTCATGTATTTGGTTAAACATTTTTTATGTATCTGTGAGGGTGTTTATGGAAGAGATTAATATCTGAATTGGTAGACTGAGTAAAGCAAATTGCCCTCTCCAACGTGGCAGTGGGGGGTGGGGGTGGAGGCATGATCTAACCTGTTGAATATCTAAAGCTGGAGGAAGAAAGAATTCTCTGTCTCTGCTTGAGAGCTTCTGCCCTGAGACTGGGATTTATACTCTCAGCATTTCCAGTTCTCATCTTTGGACTTAGGTTAGAACTACCCCACCTATTTTCCTGGGTCTCCAGCTTACAAGTGGCAGATTGTGGGACTCCATAATTTCATGAGCCAATTCTTTATGATAGATTTATTTATTATATATGATATAATATATATAATCAGCATATATATTATATAACTATAACTATAAAACTATAACTGTAAATATGTATATCCTATTGGTTCCATTTCTCTGGAAAACCCTAACATAGAGTTGTAAGTAGGCAGTTACAGGGCAGTGTTGTCTCACATGAAGTATGAGATAACTCCAGAAATGGAGGATTTTCTGAAAAATGTGTATATGATCTCTAAGAGAATGCCTTGAAGCATTCAGAAAGCTCAGAGAAAATTACTTAAGCTGTCTGCTACAGTCAGAAGGAACCAGTACTTTGTTACATGCCCTTATCATCTTTTCATTTTGGTTCTCACCGAAGCTGACTCTCAGACATGGATGTGACTGCAAGTAGTTTATTGGGTAAGTGATCCTAAAAAGTACAGGCAAGGTAGTGGGCAGTGAGATAAGGAAAGGAAGGATGCCAGTAACAAAAGAAATCGAGTAGGTTACTGCTATGGGAACCAAAGCTCAATCCATCTACTCTAGAATATAGTAAAGGATGTACCTCAGAGTTACTCCAACCAAGGTAGATGAGTGTCCATCAGTTCTTGTCAGTCATTTGTTGAAGGCTGCTCCTAGGAGCATTAATTCTGCAGAATTTCTGGCCTGCCCTGGAAGCACAAAGAGTGGGCTCTAGTGCCCAAAGAAAGTCATCCAGTGTAGTGTTATGCACTTGTAGGTGAAAGCCATTGGTTGAAGAGCCTAAGTAACGTCATTTTGAGATTAAGGCCTCCATTAAAAGCAACCTCGGGCTGCACATAGCCCTAGTTCCAGGAAAAGCCTCAGATTGCTCAAGATTGAAGCCATCCTCGGACAGCCCTCAGATCAGCTAATCAAAAAAACATTCCTGTGGCCTGAGTCAAGGCTGGGAACTGCAGATAGTTATTTTATACAAACTAGCCAATTACTCACTGCTTGCCTAAACCCCACGTAGGCCCTTTGAGCTCACTTCATAATTAGTCATTTTCAAAGGATTCTCAAAAGTCATGATTGGGTCCCCACCAAAAATAACAAACACCTCACAGATACTGAATGGTCAAAGCTGTTACCATGTATACTGTACAATTATGATTGGTACTTATATGATGATGCTATACGTACAACGTGTGCACTGTAACACCCCCGTCCCTTACCCCATAAAAACCCTACTCGCTATTGTTCGGGGCTTCACCCTGCTGCCACTACACTGGTTGACAGCTGAGCCCCGGCTCGAGCTTGTAATAAAGACCCTTTTGTACTTGCATCGGTGTTGGCTCCTTGGTGGTCTCCGGGGACTCGTGAATCGGGCACAACAGGGTGACCTAGACTAAATGTGAGGGGATATGGGCACAGTAGTGAAAACAGTTGCTAGACTTTTGCCTACGTCCTGGAGGTGTCAGAAGAACGTGACCTGGAGAATGGAGGGAGAAGTAGAAACATTTTTCTGGGAAATAGAACCCCATAATATGAAGGCTTCCTACCTGTTACAGCCCCGTGCTAAGGGAGAGGAGAGGCTCTACATTTGAATGGAGTTTTGAGTGTTTACTTTTGCCAGAACTGGTCTCTTAATGTCTGAACTGAGTATTTTGGGGACTAAAAGTGACCAGAGGATGATTAGTTCTCTGTTAGTCAACCAAGAAAATCATAAGACCTGCTCTAGATTTCATGGAGCAGATGGGGGGAAATTCCTCCAAGAGAAGGGCTGAATGGGCCATGGAAAGTGTAAAATATATTGATTTTCACATTGCCTGAGTCCTATTCAGGTGACTTAGCTAAATAATAAAAAAATTAAGTTAATCAGATTTTCTATCTATGGAATAACAAATGACTCATACTAATTTAAAAAAAAGCATTTACTAAGAAATGCCATGTGACTAGCCTTGCACTAAGAACTATGAAGCATTTTGTACAAGACCAATCCTAGTCCCTAAGTGGTATTCACTACATTTTAGTTGAGAGTCTAGAATTCTGTTGAAAAATTTTTCAACAATGAACAATTATATGATCTCAGGAATTATTTTTCCATCTAATACTTATATATTTTTTACAACTATCATAACTATTAGTAATCTGCGAATAGGGCCTTTTCTCCCTCATAATTCTCCCAAATGTTTATTATCATACTTACTGACTATTTGGACTTAAAATCTGAGTGAGAAAGAGGTGTAAGGTGAAATAAAATCACAAATTTATGTATAAGGTTATGCCAATACTAGACATATTATTTAAGTAATTTGAGCTTATGGGTCACCTATATAATTCTAAAATTGAGGATTTCAAAAACAATTGAGATTTTTTTTAGCTTCAGAAGCATCAGGAAGTCAGCACAAGCAAAAATAATAGGACATTTTAAATATTATTTTCTAAAATTAATATCAATACAATTTTAATCAAAAACTAAAATAAAGTAATTGAAATTAATATAATAAAGAATGCAGAATGGGACAATATACTATTTTTCCTTATTAGACCAACTGGTATAAAAGTGTTTAGTAATAAAACAATCCTAGTCACACGTGTGGGGAGGTCCTTGAGAGAAATATGCTAAACAGTATATCTGTTTTCTTTTGCCTGCTTCAGAGTGGTCTGATGTTTCCTTTGATGGATTTAACTCACCCATGGTAATCTATAGTAGGTGAGGAAGCAAGATTAGGGGGAGGGGATAAAAATCCCCTGTTGACCTGGGCACGGTAAGTGTGGACTTGTCAACCATGTGAGAGTGATCAGATACCTTGGATTGGGGAAGAGGATCCTGTGGTATAGTGAAAAACCAGGGATTTGGCACTAGACAATCTGAGTTTGAGTCCCACCTTTGCCCTTGCTCTTTATCTCCTTTTAGACAGTTTAACATTTCTGAGTCTCCATTTCCACACCTGCAAATATAGAGATAGTAATAAAATTGAAAGCAATTCCCTAGATTCTGGATCATGGGCTCTGTATACCTGTCAGATAGGAGTGATAATCAGAAAGTAAATGGATTCCCTGAAAGGAAGAAAAGTAAATCCCAAAGTTGAGATCCTGATTATGTGTGGTAGCTACAGTCTGAGAGATTCTAATTCAGTGGTTTGAAGAGGAAGTCCAGAGAAGCAGTCACTTTACTGAATGGGGGTTGTATAAAAATCGAACAGATCAACTTATTTTTTTCACTTTCAAATTAGATCCTTGATTTTATGTAGACAGAATCTATAGGGTTATTAGATCTACATTACTAATGGTCTAACCGGATCCTCAAGAAGTAATATTTAAATATTACTATTTTAACCAGAAAAATCAGGCCAACCATATCTATTAGCCATATCTGATTTTGTCACGGATAACAATCAAATGTACAATTCAGTTCTACATCACTTTCAAAGGGAAAATAGTTCCAGAGATGTTCAGCAGTTTACTCAGAACTAAGAACTGAATCTATTCCCAGATTCTTGTTAACTTGTCTTTTATTTCTCCAAGTCAATTAAATAAATGCTTAAGAATAACAGGTTATGGTTAATGTTTTGGGTTGTTCTAAGAAAATCTTTTTAATATAAATAATAAAGGCAACTGAAGACAATCTTATTATAAATGTGCTCTGTGTTGGGGACGGTGATTCATAAGCTAATTTGTTTCATGACTCATAGGTCTTGGAAAAGAACAAGATTCCAAGGAAATGTTTTTTATTCAGAAGTGGTCAGTTGTTTTATTCACTTTAATTTCCTTTTTTTTTTTTTTTGGAAAAACACAACAACAACAAACTACAGCCAGATAAAGTGTTTTTAAAAGCATCAAAATGTAAGTCTTTATCATCTAAACCATATGCTAATAGGACTTCTTTGCCATCTGAATACATACGAAAATATTGATAACAGCTATTTCTAGAAAGAATAGCTATAGATGAGATGCCTTTAGAAAAAAAAGAATCAGGGGTATTATGACACATCATGATTACTCATTATAAGTTTTTTTCCATTGCTATGACTCAGTCGTAGCCCAGGTGTCAGTCAGCACCTACAAAGAATTTTGAAGATTAGATTGTCATAACACAAATTTGGAGAAGATAAAGCATCAGAATTCATTCAAATTGAGAATGCACTAAATGACGGGATGAGTAATAAAATGTACAGGAGAAAATTCTCTTGACATAATAATCCTCCCCAACAGCCTAAAGGGAAAAAAAAACAACTTGCTGTAAAAAATATATTTTCTCTTGGCTTCTCAAGCAGGAGAGTATTTGAAGGATACTCATTATTATATGCCAATGCAGAATATCTTATCGTTTTCATATTTCTTTTTCCCTTTTATGTGCTTCCTGTTGTAATCCAGGGTGAAAATGAAAATAGATAACTTGTGTAAATCAGGCCAGTTGCAAGTAATAAAAGAAATCAACAAAAACTCAGCTCACACTAGGTTAAAAAAAAAAAAAGGAAGTGATTTATTGGTAAGTAACTGAGAAGCTCAAAGGAAATGTTCAAGGTTCAATGTATGGTTTTGTTGAGTGACTCAAAGGATGCTAGTATCTTTGTATGTCTATGGCTGTCTGTCATTCATGTCCACTGTCCCCCATACTGGTGTCATTCTGAGGTAGACTTTCCTGAACATGAGAAAGATTGCTGCACCCAATGTCCAATCTTCCAGTTTAGCAATCTAAAGGAAAATGGGTGGAAATTCTGTTGAATCTTTCACAGTAGATGCACAGAAGTGCTTGCACTCCCACAGACCAGTGTGGGTTGCATGCCCAACCCCAAGTCAATCACTGAAGCTAAGGGAAGAGATGATGTTAATATTCAGGCTGGAGAGTCATGTGACTATCATGATTGGTGAAGAGTTAGGCAAAGAGGCGAGGCCAGCCTCTGTGATTCACATGAACTGAAATCAGGGGAAGGAAAGGCATGTTTTCTGTTACTGGAAAAAGAGATAGTCAGGCAAAAGCCATTGATGTTTACTGCATAGATTGATAGTTGCCATTTTTGAACCCAAAATGTTTCCCTGGGGCCCAGAGCAAGGTCTTCTTTTCTCTGACATTGCTCCTGAGGGGCAAAATGGAGCCTGGAAGCTCTTCCTCATCCTCTCAGCAGCCTCTGCTCTGTCTCCATCCTAATCAAGTCTTGGCCCTAAATTCCCTCTGAGTAGCCTGCCCCTTGCTGTTTTCATCACAGCCCACTCAGTCTACAAAAGATCCATTTTCACTAACCTGCCTGGGGTGCACTTCTGTAAAGCTGGAGAGGAATGAATCTAAGCAGAGAGTAAAGAGGAGAAAATGATTTATTTCATCCAACATATTAGGAATTCATGTTATTATATTTCCTTTTCTGAGAAAGTCTAGTTCCTTCATCAGTTTGGAGTTATTAACACAAGTACTAGAGACTATAGTGGCTAGAGAATTATGTGTGGGATGGTAGCATAATTCATCTTTATTTACAATCCTGATGCATCAGAGTTACCTTTGTCTATTAGGTATTGAAATATTTTACTTGATTTAAAAAATAACATTCTTTTAAGAAATGTCAGAGTTCAAAATCAAATAAGACAGTAAGTAGAAGAACTAAATTAATAAAAGTTCTATTGTGGTTATACTTTTAGAGAATATGGGGAGAGAGAATCTATGGGGAAATGAAATTCTCAGACCTGGAAATGGAAAGCAGTTTGATGAATATTGACATTTATTTAACATCTAGTTCATATTTTCTGTGCAAACCACAATTCAGCTCACTATTCAGCTAAATGTCTGCTTTGTTTCATCCCTCCTGTTTTAAATGTTTGGGAATTGGATTGAATTCACAATGAAGGTGCTAAGGCATTTTGCTCATCTGGAAACTGAATACAAAACTGCAGAGATGATAATTTTTTATTTCTTTTGGCTGTAGCTCCCAAGATTGTCATGTTCTATGCATACAGATGCCAAGTACCTTTTCCTAAACTAAAGGATGAACTGGGCAGATGGCCAGTGGGTTGAGCTGGAAGATTTTTCCTGATTTGGGCTGAGATGAGGCCCCAATCACTGCTTATAATGCTGGAACTTGATTTGAGTGATGACTTATAAAGAGACAGCATTAAACAACTGACTCACCAAGTGAGTCACCCTTGCTGAGCTCTGCACTTTTATTATCCTCAGAAAGCTATCAAGAAATTGTCTCATTTCTTGCCTGATGCAAATGGAAAAGTCTAGAATATTGATTCCATTCCCAGTTTACACTCTGGATAGAAACCAAATTACACCTGGGGAACGTGCCAGGATCCTGCTGGAGTGAAATTGTGAAATAGGCAGAAATTGTCTTCCAGCAGCTCTTTGTAAGCCCCCTACTAGCGAATATTTACCCCTAGCTCTCAGGAAGCAAATGGTTTCCCTCTACTCTCATTTTTTTCCCTTTCCTTTCTTCCCTTCCTCATCTCCTCCCCTTCCACCCCCTTCTCCTGCCTGCCCTCCTCCTCCCATCTCCTTTACTTCTCCTCCCTCTTCTTCTCTTGTCTTCTCTCTCCCCCAACCCTTATACACACAGACTCTCTCTCCCAATCACTTCCTGGATTCTGACATCAGAACACTGTCTTTCTCTCATCAGATGACATCAGTTTTGAAATTTCCCTCCACGCCCTTGTTCCCTTCCTCTGCACCAAGCTAATCCTCTAAGTTTATTTCTCTTGGCCCTCGCTAAGTAGTTGAAGTTAATTTGATGAAGATAGATTTGCATATTGGACTAGGTAGTTGATAAGAAGTTCTTACATAATATCAGAAAAACATAACCTGCAGAAGATGCAAAACTTTCCATTAGGCCAATATGCACACACTTGGCACCTGAAGAACTACTATTTTGAAAGACGTCAGGGTTTGATAGAGTATAGACCAGGGATTAGACAGACTGTGTTCTCCACCTGGGTAATTTTGAATAACTATTTTAACTTTTTAAAGATTATGTATCCTTACCTATTAAAAAAAGAAGAAGAAATCGCTTTTTTTTTTTTTTTACTACAGTGGCCATCTGCTGGTTTTGTCTGCTTGGCAGGTGTTTTCTCTCCTTCCCAATATTCCTTTGTACAAACATCTTTCCCACATTCAGTCTGTGTGCTTTGCTTTATGGTATTCAGGACCCCACTGGATCCAGAACAGTTAGAGTTAGCCTTAGGACTCTTGTTGCAACTACTAGAAAAATGGTGAACTCCTTCTTCTGATAATTTAAAATTCCCAGTGGCCATTTTTACCACCACTTAGGGAGAGCTACAGACCTAAGACACACAGGTTAGCAACACCAGCAAACAAGTTTAGTCATCATCTTTCTTTCAGGATCTGCTTATCAGTCACAGGAAAGGTCAATAGTTGGACCTAATTGGGTCAGAAGCCCACCTTGAACCTGGTCTTGCCTATTATCAGATCTACTCCTAATCTACATGATTCAATAAATCCTCCTGTTTGCTATAAACATATTTGAGTTGGGTTTCTATCACCTATAGACAGGAGAGTTCCAACTTATCCACCTTGAAAGCAGTAAAAAGAATTTCATAACCAATTTGGCCCTTGTTTTATAGTGGGATTTTGGTAACACTTTTCTGTCAAGGGTCAGAAAATATCTCAGGATTTATGGGCAAAAGTATCTGTCACAAGTCTCCAACTCTGCCATTGTAGTAAAGAAATCAGTCATAGTCATGCATAGATGAATGATTATATAGATGTAATAAGTATTTTAACCATAAATATTATTTATGGGCATTGAAATTTGATTTTTGTATAATTTTCACATCTCTTGAAATAGTTTTGAGTTTTTCAACCATACGAAAAATGTAAAAAACACTCAGTACAAAAACAGGCATGCAGTGATTTTCCCTGTAGGAATAACTGACTGCAAGAATCCTAGCAACTGCCTTTCTGTAGATTAAAAAAAATAAAAAGTTCAACTGACAAAGAACACTTATGGCCCTGTGTACAATCACAGAATCAATTATTTTTCTGTGACTCTGGGTTTTTTGTTTTTGTTTTTGAATATCCTCATAGCTAATGTCTGCCCAATTAATAGGATGGACCACATACTGAGTTTGATATGAATATAAATGGCCTAATAATTAGCTTTTCTATGTATTTGTCAAGTCAGATTTTCCTCTAAGATTCTATTAAATTATATTGTCTACTCAGACAGTGAATTGAGGAAATCCACAATTAAGGAATTGACCAATAGAGTCAATAAAAAATTATTCACCTATTCAAAAATACATTGAAGAATACTTATCCATGGGGAGAGATGATTGAAACTGATTTATGGGCAAGACATGACTAGTAAAGATAGTAGTTAAAAGAGGAAGGTAAAATGTGGTAGAAGAAACTCCAAGTACTCAGATGTACTAATGTAAAGTGTTCATTATCATTAACACTCTCTTATTGTTTGTATGACTATATGCTAAGAGCTATTTACTTACTTTATATTTACATAGATACAGATCACATATTGTCTGTATACATGTATATATGTAAATATAAAATAAGTAAATATATTAATATATTATTAATTTGATATATATTATATATATACAGAAATTATATACAGAGAGAAATTATATGGACATTTTTGTAAGTTAGTAAATTAAGTAATGTCAATTTCAATTATTCAAGGACAGGAAAAAACAAAAACATTAAGTTTTTAGATGATGTTCAGACATGTAGGAGTTTCAACTTTCTCATAAATTAAGTAACCTAGCATGCAATATTACCTGTCTTTTCAAATAGTTCTGGGCATAGTGATTATTTTCTTTAATACTATGGAACATTATCCAAAAACTTTTTATTGCCTGTACATTACCAAATCAGTCTGAATGAATATAATTGAAAGACATTCCAAATACTGAAGATAACTTAGAAGTAATATTCAAGAGCTACCCCAAGGCCTTCCTTTCGTATAGAAGAGTTTCTTAGCTGAAATACACCTTTAGGATGACTTTCTGTGAGGAGAGGCCAAAATGCCTGAATGTTCAATCACTCTGACACCAAAATGAAAGGCAATTCCTTTTAAAAGCAAATTGGGGTGCCTAGATGGCTCAGCTGGTTAAATGTCCCATGATATCATGGTTCATGATTTTAGCCCTGTGTCATCTCCATGCTGACAGCTCAGAGTCTGGAGCCTGCTTCAGATGTTGTCTCTCTCTCTCTCTCTCTCTCTCTCTCTCTCTGTCCCTCCCCTGCTTCCTCTGTTTCTCAAAAATATATATTAATTTTTTTTTAAAAAAAGGAAATGCCCTTTATCTTCTGTGCATCACTTGAATTTTATTGAGATAAATACATTCTGTATGCCAAATCCAACCTAAATCCTATAAAGAAAGCAGAGTGGGAGAATGTGATCCTCTATTTTCTTTTATTGCTGAGAAGGACTAATTCCTGAGAACTGGTAGCTTTCCATTTTGTTATGATTTGATTTCCTACTTTAGAGCAGTAGTTTCCAAAAATCCAGACCTACTAGCTTTAATTCTTGTTACAGCAAAGGGATTATGGAAGCAGACATCAGTAACATCATTGTCAGGCTGAGGTGGCTCCAAGTGAAGATGGCTCCAAGGAAAAGAGATTCTCAGATGCACAATAAAAATGGCATGCCCTGGGGCGCCTGGGTGGCTCAGTCTGTTGGGCGTCCAACTTCGGCTCAGTTGGGCGTCCAACTTCAGCTCAGGTCATGATCTCACCGTTCGTGGGTTCAAGCCCCAAGTCGGGCTCTGTGCTGATAGCCAGCTCAGAGCCTGGAGCCTGTTTTGGATTCTGTGTCTCCCTCTCTCTCTCTCTCTGACCGTCCCCTGCTCATGCTCTCTCCCTCTCTCAGAAATAAATAAAACATTTTAAAAAGTTAAAAAAAGACATGCCCTTCAAACAAGAGGAAAACAGAGTGATAAAGATATTTCCAATGTCAACATCTTTTTACCTGTTTTTCTATCATTTCTAGACCTATATACCTAATGTAGTTTTTCAAGAAAAGTTTACCCCAACATTGTCTTTTCTCTTTTTAATTTATTTCTCCTCTTATCTTTTCTATTTTATGTTTAATATATGAGGACCTTATTACGTCCTCACTGAGAAACTCTCAGAGGCTCCCTAAAGCTAAAGGGCACTTAAAGTTCTCCAAGCACAATATTCAATCCTCTCCACATAAGATTTAAATTTACCTTCCCAACCTGTATACCCACCAGCACCCTCAGACATCGTTAAGACAGCCAGTCAGAAAATTTTGCAATTTCTGGTTCATGTCCTTTTTTCTCTCCTCCAAGCCTTTTTTCAAACTGTTCCTTCAGTTTTCATCTGCTGAAATTATCTTTGTCAAATTTAGTTACTTTCTCTAAGAAACCTTCCCAGATCCCCAGGCAGGGTTTTGATGTCATTGTGGTCCCATAGCACTATTTTGTAGCACTCATTACCATCTATTGTGGAATCTCTCTCTCTCTCTCTATATATATATATGTATATATGTATACATATGCCTATTTTTTTATGTCATCTCTCCTAGAGGAAAAGGTGTTTGAGGAGAGTAACTAGACTTTTTTCACCATTTTATTCCTTAAATTTTGTTTTAAAGCATTCATGATGGAAGTGCATAATATGTTTACTGTATTAGAAAATAAAATAACACTTCTTTCTTCTTCCTTTTAAAATTCCCTTCATTTGTTTTCTAATTTTTCTTTTTTGGCTCTCTTATTTTTCTCTATAATTCTACAATCATTCTTCTTTCTCATTTTTCCCAATTCCTCTTTTTTTCCATTTCTTCTTTATTTTTTACTCCACTTATTTTTCTGCTTCTTACTTATTGCTTCAATATTGTGGATTTAGTATACACTTTTCATGACATATTCACCTGTCCTTCATTTTTGTATGTTGAACATGTTCTGGAGCAAATTTTAGCAATGTACATTTGTTTTATTTGTTTTATTTCATCTCATTAAGTAAGTATTTATTGTTTAATCACTGCCATCAAGCCCTGTTCTAAGCCCTGGAGATTCAAGTTGATGAAGACTAACAGAGTTCTGTTCTCATGGAGGTTTTGTTATTGTTGAATGAGAGATAAAAAAAAAAAAAAAAGTTGCGCAAAGAAGCAAAAAATATTCTGTAATGATGAGTGTTAGGTAGAGAATTTAAAAATAGACTTAGAATGACAAATTCCCAGTCCCAGCAATGACAGTATCAGACTTAAACAAATGTAAATAACAAAAATGTAAATAACAAAAACAAATCAATGTAAAACTAACAAAAAGGATAAACAGCGACTCTTTCAAGCCTCTAACAACACACCCTACTGAACTATTACTTTTGAAAGGAAAGAAAGATGAGATGAACAGCACATTTACCTAAGCTTTCTGCTTAGGAGCATTTCCAAACCATAGAACAGTAAAATAGAACCCAAACAAAGGTCAGTATCGTCCAAGGTAGGAGTTAAGAGATCTGTGGTAGTGAGAATTAGTGAAACAGGTTACTAGAGAGATGGTAATTTAGAGATGGAACTTCAAAAATCTTTCACAAATTCCCCTTGAGCCACTGATTGAGTGGTAAGCTCTGCATGCACAGGGCAAGACCACATGAGGCTTAGAAGAGAAGAATTACTTAAGGGTTGTAAGATGAATGGAGATTTTAAAGGCTGACTAGCACAGAGAGTCATTAAATGTCCATTGAACCAGAGCAGTGGGACCTTCTTCTGAATGAATACATTGGGCACTGGGCATTCAATTGAGATGGCAAAAAAGCCACATCTTAGGGCTTTCATCTGTTTTTGCCTTAGAGCAAGTATTCCTCTAGACATGTTCTAAGAAACCCTAAAACCAAGCCTCAAGAGAATGAAATAGAGCTGCTGTCTGCCAGAAAGAAACTCAGTACTCTTCAAAGAAAGAAAAGCACCCCAGAGACTTTGTTTAAATGGTGGTAAAAATACATACCATAAAATTTACCAACTAACCATTTTTATGTGTACAGTTCAGTAGTACTAACTATATTCACATTATTGTACAACAGATCTCTAAAACTTTTTTCACCTTGCAAAACTGAAAACTCTATTATATCAATTGAACAACTTCCCATTTCTCCCTCCTCCCAACTGCCGTCAGCAATTCTTTCTGTTTCTATAAGACTGATAACTTTAGATACTTCATAAGAGTGGAATCTTAAAGTGTTTGTCTTTTATGACTGCTTTATTTTACTTGGCATAATGTCCTCAAGGTTTATCAATGTTGTATAATGTAGCAAGGTTCTTTTTAAAGGCTGAATAATATTCCACTGTGTATATGTACCATTTTTTTAATCCCTTTATTCATTGATGGGTATCCAGATTCCTTCTACTTTTTGGCTATTGTGAATAATGCTACAAGGAATAAGTGTGCAAATATCTCTTTGAGATTCTGCTTTCAATTTTTAAAAAATTACTGTTTATTTTGAGAGAGGGAGGGAGACAGACCATGAGTGGGAGGGGGGCAGAGATAGATGGAGACACAGAATCCGAAGCAGGATCTAGACCTTGAGCTGTTAGCACAGAGCCCAATGTGAGACTCAAACTCACAAGCCATGAGATAATGACTTGAGTCTAAGTTGGACACTTAACTGACTGAGCCACCCAGATGCCCACTGTTTTCAAATCTTTTGACATGTACCCAGAATAGGATTGCTGGATCATATAGTAAATAATTTTTAATATTTTGAGGAAGCTCTTTACTGTATGCCTTACCTTATGCATCTCTTCCATCTGGCTCTTCCTGAGTTATATCCTTTTATGATAAACCGTTAATCTAAACCGGTAATCTAGTGAGTTAACTAGTTTCCTGAATTCCATGAACTGCTCTAGCAAAGTAATTGAAGCTAAAGAGGGAAATGGTTGGAATCTCTGACCTGTAGCCAGTTGGTAGAAATACAGGCAACAACCTGGACTTGCAACTGGCACTTGAAGTAGTGGGCAGTCTTGTAGGAATGAGCTCTTAAACTTTGGAATCTAATGTTCTCTCCCAGTAGATAGTGTTAGAATTGAGTTGAATTATAGGACACCCAAGTGGTGTCTGAGAATTGTTTGATAGTGTGGGAAAACCTCCCTGATACATTGTAATTGGTGATCAGAATTGTTAATGAATTTAAAAAATATGTTCTGGATATTAATTACTTACCACATATATGGTTTACAAATATTTTCTCCTATGCTATGGGTTGCCTTTTCACTGTTTTTTCCTTTAATGCATAGACATTTTAAAATTTCATGTAGTCTCATTTGTCTACTTTTGCTTCTGTTGATGGTGTTTTTGTTGTCATATTCAAGAAATTATTATCAAACTCAAAGTCATGAGATTTCTCTCCTACTTTTTCTTGTAGGAGTTTTATAGTTTTATGTCATTTTTAAATATTTAATACATTTTTATTTAATTATTGCATATGGTATAGAATAAGGATCCAGTTTTATTCTATGGCATGTGGATATCCCATTTTCCTAGCAAAGATGAGACTCTTTACCCCATTGTGTGATTTAGGCACCCTTGTTTAAGAACATTTGACCATATATGCAAGAGCTTATTTCTGGGCTCCCTTTTATGCTCCATTGGCCAATATGTCAGTCTTTACACTATTTCCACACTCTTTTGATTTCTGTAGATTTAAAATATGTTTTGAAATCAGGAAGTATGATGTCTCCATTCTGTTCTTCTTGCTCAATATTGTCTTGGGTATTTGGGGACTCGAGATTCCATTTGAATTTTAGAATTTATTTTATTCCTGAAAAAAAAAAAACCCACAAGGGTTATGATAAGGATTACATTAAATTTGTAGATTTCTATGAGAAATATAATTTTAATAATATTAAGTCTTCCACTGTATAAAGACAAGATGCCTTACCATTTACTTGCATTTTCTTCAATTTCTTTCCATAGTATTTTGAAGTTTTTATTTATTTATTTATTTATTTATTTATTTATTTATTTATTTTATTTTATTTTTCTTTCCTAGTTTATTGTTAAGTTGGATTCAATATAACATCCAGTGCTCATCCCAACAAGTACCCTCCTCCATGCCCATCATCTCCTTCCCCTCTCTGCCACCCCCATCAGCCCTCAGTTTGCTGCCAGTATTCAAGAGTTTCTCATGGTTTGTCTCCCTCACTCTCCCAACTTTTTTTCCCCTTCTCCTCCCCCATGGTCCTCCGTTAAGTTTCTCCCAGTCTACCTATCAATGAAAACATATTGTATCTGTCTTCCTCTGCCTGACTTATTTTGCTCAACATAATACCCTCAAGTTCCAACCGCATTGCTACAAATGGCCAGATTTCATTCTTTCTCATTGCCATGTAGTATTCCATTGTAAGATAAACCACATTTATCTTTAACTATTTATCTATTTAACTGATCATTTCGTCAGTTGATGGACACTTAGGCTCTTTCCATGTTTTCGCTATTGTGGAGAGTGCTGCTATGAACACCGGGTACATGTGCCCCTATGCATCAGCATTCCTGTACCCCTTGAGTAAATTCCTAGCAGTGCTATTGCTGGGTCATAGGGGAGTTTTACTGTTAATTTTTTGAAGAATCTCCACACTGTTTTCCAGAGGGGCTGCACCAGCTTACATTCCCACCAACAGTGTAGGAGGGTGCCCGTTTCTCCACATCCTTGCCAGCATCTAGAGTCCTCTGATTTGCTCATTTTAGCCACTCTGACTGGCATGAGGTGGTATCTCAGTGTGGTTTTGATTTGTATTTCTCTGATCAGGAGGGACGCTGAGCATCGTTTCATGTGTCTGTTGGCCATCTGGATGCCCTCTTTGGAGAAGTGTCTGTTCATATCTTCTGCCCATTTCTTCACTAGATTGTTTGGTTTTCGGGTGTAGAGTTTGGTGAGTTCCTTATAGATTTTGGATACTACCCCTTTATCTGATAGTCAATTGTAACTATCTTTTCCCATTCTGTTGGTTGCTTATTAGTTTTATGGATTGTTTCCTTTGCTGTGCAGAAGCTTTTAATCCTATTGAGGTCCCAATAGTTCACTGTTGCTCTTGATTCCCTTGCCTTTGGGGATGTGTAAAGTAAGAAGTTGTTGCGGTTGAGATCAAGGAGGTTGTTTCCTGCTTCCTCCTCTAGAGTTTTGACGGTTTCCTGTCTCACATTCAGGTCCTTTATCCATTTTGAGTTTATATTTTGTATGGTTTGAGACAGTGATCCAGTTTCATTCTTCTGCATGTTGCTGTCCAGTTCTCCCAACACCATCTGTTAAAGACGCTGTCTTTTTTCCATTGGATACTCGTTTCTGCTTTGTCAAAGATTAATTGTCCTTACATATATGGGTCCAATTCTGAGTTCTCTATTCTATTCCATTGGTCAATGTGTCTGTTTTTGTGCCAATTCCATACTATCTTGATGATGACAGCTTTGTAGTAGAGGCTTAGGTCTGGGATGGTGATGCCTCCCGTTTTCGTTTTATTCTTCAATTTACTTTTGCTATTCGGGGTCTTTTGTGGTTCCATACAAATTTTAGGATAGTTTGTTCTAGTTTTGAGAAGTATGCTGGTGCAATTATGATTGGGATTGAACTGAATGTGTAGAATTGCTTTGGGTAGTAATGACATTTTAACTATATTTATTCTTCCAATCCATGAGCATGGAATGTTTTTCCATTTCTTTGTGTTTTCTACAATCTCCTTCATAAGTTTTCTATAGTTTTCATCATACAGACCTATTATATATTTGGTTAGGTTTATTCCTAGGTATTTTATGTTTTTTGTGTGTGCAATTTTGAATGGGATCAGTTTCTTGATTACTCTTTCTGTTGCTTCATTGTTGGTTGCTTCATCTGTTGCTTCATTCTATTGCTTCATAGAAATGCAACTGATTTCTGTATGTTGATTTTGAATATTGAAGCAGCCCTATAACCCAGAAATGAATCCCATTTGATCATGATGGATAATTCTTTTTGGATGCTGTTGAATTCGATTTGTAAGTATCGAATGTAAAATTCGATGTAAAAATATGAGAATTTTTGCACTCATATTCATCAAAGACATTGGCCTGTATTTCTCTCTCTCTCTGTCTCTCTCTTTTTTTTGCTGTGTCCCTGTCTGGTGTGGGAATCAAAGAGATGCTGGCTTCATAGAATGAGTCTGGAAGATTTCCTTCCATTTCTATTTTTTGGAATAGCTTGGAAAAAATGGGTATTAACTCTAAATGTCTGGTAGACAAAGAAATCTACACATTCAATGCAATCCCAATCAAAATTGCACCAGCATTCTTCTGAAAGCTAGAACAAACTATCCTAAAATTCGTATGCAAACACAAAAGATTACAAATAGCCAAAGTAATACTGAAGAAGAAAACTAAATAGGAGGCATCACCATCCCAGAATTTATCCTCTACTGAAAAGCTGTCATCATCAAGACAGTATGGTATTGGCACAAAAACAGACACATTGACCAATAGAATAGAATAGAGAACTCAGAATTGGGCCCACATATGTAAGGCCAATTAATCTTTGACAAAGCAGGAACGAGTATCCAATGGAAAAAAGACAGCGTCTTTAACAGATGGTTCTGGGAGAACTGGACAGCAACATGCAGAAGAATGAAACTGGATCACTGTCTCAAACCATACAAAAAATAAACTCAAAATGGATAAAGGACCTGAATGTGAGACAGGAAACCATCAAAACTCTAGAGGAGGAAGCAGGAAACAACCTCCTTGATCTCAACCACAACAACTTCTTACTTTACACATCCCCTAAGGCAAGGGAATCAGGAGCAAAAATGAACTACTGGGGCTTCATCAAGATAAAAAGCTTCTGCACGGCAAAGGAAACAATCCATAAAAGTAATAGGCATCTGACAGAATGGGAAAAGATAGTTGCAAATGACATATCAGATATAGGGCTAGTATCCAAAATCTATAAGGAACTCACCAAACTCTACACCCGAAAACCAAACAATCTAGTGAAGAAATGGGCAGAAGACATGAACAGAGACTTTTGCAAAGAGGGCATCCAGATGGCCAACAGACACAGGAAATGATGCTCAGCGTCCCTCCTCATCAGGGAAATGCAGATCAAAACCACACTGAAATACCACCTCACGCCGGTCAGAGTGGCTAAAACGAACAAATCAGAGGAATCTAGATGCTGGCAAGGATGTGGAGTAACGGGCACCCTCCTACACTGTTGGTGGGAATGTAAGCTGGTGCAGTCCCTCTGGAAAACAGTGTGGAGATTCCTCAAAAAGTTAACAGTAGAACTCCCCTATGACCCAGTAATAGCACTGCTAGTAATTTACTCAAGGGATACAGGAATGCTGTTACATAGGGACACATGTACCCCGATGTTCATAGCAGCACTCTCAACAATAGCCAAATCATGGAAAGAGCCTAAGTGTCCATCAACTGATGCATGGATCAAGAAGAAGTGGTTTATCTATACAATGGAATACTACATGGCAATAGGAAATAATGAAATCCTGCCATTTGTAGCAACGTGGATGGAACTTGAGGGTGTAATGCTGAGCGAAATAGGTCAGACAGATAAAGACAGATACCATAGGTTTTTACTTACTGGAAAATTAAAAGAAACTTAACAGAGGACCATGGAGGAGGAGAAGGGGAAAAATAATTGGGGAGATAGAGGGAAGCTAACCATGAGAGATTCTTGAATACTGAGAACAAACTGAGCGCTGATGGGGTGGGGGGAGAGGGGAAGAGGTGTGATGGGCATGGAGGAGGGCAATTGTGGGGATGAGCACTGGATGTTATATGGAATTCAACTTAACAATAAACTATTAGAGAAAAAAATAAATAAATGTCTTCTATATTTCCTCAGGGAAGCCCTCTGGCCCAGGGCTCTTATTTGTTGAGAGATATTTGATAACTGATTCAGTTTCTTCACTAGTTATGGGTCTGTTCAAATATCTATCTCTTCCCATGTGAAGTTTGATAGTACGTGTGTGTTTAGGAATTTGTCCGTTTCTTCTAAGTTGTCCAGTTTGTTGGCAAATAATTTTTCATAGTATTCCCTGATAATTGCTTGTATTTCTGAGGGATTGGTTGTAATATGTCCATCTTGATTCATGATTTTGTCTATTTGGGTGCTCTCTCTTTTCTTTTTGAGAAGTCTGACTAGAGGTTTGTCAATTTTGTTTATTAAAAAAAAACAACTCTTGATTTCATCGATCTGTTTAACTCTTTTTTGTTTTTGGATTCTATATTGTTTATTTCTGCCCGGATTTTTATTATTTCTCTTCTCCTGCTGGGTTTGGGGTGCTCTGGTACTCTCTTTCTAGTTCCTTTTCGTGTTCTGTTAGATTTTGTACTTGCGCTTTTTCTAATTTCTTGAAATAAGCCTGAAGTGCAATGTACTTTCATCTTAGGATGACTTTGCCAAACTTTGCCAGAGTTTGGATTGTTGTCTTTTCATTTTCATTTGTTTCCATGTATTTTTTAATTTCTTCTCTAATTGCCTGATTGACCCATTCGTTCTTTAGTAAGGTGTTCTTTAACTTCCATGTTTGTGGGGTTTTCCACACTTTTTCCTGTGATTTATTTCAAGTTTCATAGCATTGTGATCTGAAAATGTGTGCAGTATGATCTCAATTCTTTTATATTTATTGAGGGCTGCTTTATGGCCCAGTATGTGGTCTATCTTGGAGACTGTGCCGTGCGCCCTTGAGAAGAAAGTGAATTCCATGGCCTCAGGATGTAGAGTTCTAAATATAACTCTCAAATCCACCTGGTCCAATGTGTCATTCAAATCCAATGTTTCTTTAGTGATTTTCTGTCTAGTTGATCTATCCATTGCTGTAATTGGAGTATTAAAGTCCCCTGCTATTAGCACATTCTTATTTATAAGATTGTTTCTGTTTCTTATTAATTGTTTTACCTATTTGGATGCTTCTGTATTCGGTGTGTAGACTTTTATAATTATTAGTTCTTGCTGATGAATAGACCTTGTAATTATTATATAATTCCCTTCTTCGTCCCTTGTTACTGCCTTTACTTTAAAGTCCAGTTTGTCTGATATAAGTATACCTACTTCAGCTTTCTTTTGATTTCCAGTAGCATGATAGATATTTCTCCATCCCCTTACTTTCAATCTGAAGGTGTCCTCAGGTCTAAACTGAGTCTCTTATAGACAGCAAATAGATGGATTTTGCTTTTTATACATTCTGCTGCCCTATGTCTTTTGAGTAGAGCATTTGGTCCATTTGCATTCAGTGTTATTATTGAAAAATATGAGTTTAGAGTCATTGTTTTCTTTTTTTAATTTTTTAACATTTATTCATTTTTGAGAGACAGAGAGAGGCAGAGCATGAGCAGGGAAGGGTCAGAGAGAGGGAGACACAGAATCTGAAGCAGGCTCTAGGCTCTGTCAGCCTAGAGCTTGACAAGGGACTTGAACCCACGAGCTGAGATATCATGACCTGAGCCGAAGTCGGACGCTTGAACAACTGAGCCACCCAGGCACCCCAGTCATCGTTTTCTTTGTAGGATTCATGTTTGTGGTGGTGTTTCTGGTACCTTGTGTTCCTTGCAACGTTCCCCTCATAGAGTCCCTCTTAGGATTTCTTGTAGGGCTGGTTTAGTCGTAATGAATTCTTTCCATTTTTGTTTATTTGGGGAGACTTTAATCTCTCCTTCTATTCTGAATGACAGGCTTGCTGGATAGAGGATTCTTGACTGCATATTTTTTCTGTTCATCACATTGAAGATTTCCTGCCTTTCCTTTCTGGCCTGCCAAGTTTCAGTACATAGGTCTGTAATTACTCTGAGAGGTCTCCCTTTGTATGTTATGGCCCTTTTATCCCCACCTGCTTACAGAATTCTCTCTTTGTCCTTATATTTTGCCAGTTTCACTATGATATGGCATGCTGAAAATTGATTCAAGTTACATCTGAGGGGCGTTCTCTGTGCCTCTTGGATTTCAATGTCTGTTTCCCTTCCCAGATTGGGGAACTTCTCAGCTATAATTTATTCAAGGACTCCTTCAGCGCCTTTCCCTCTCTCTTCCTCTTCTGGAATTCCTATGATATGAATATTGTTCCATTTGATTGTATCGCTCACCTTCGAACTCTCCTATCGTGTTCCTGTATCAGTTTATCTCTTTTTCTCGGCTTCCTCTTTTTCTATAATTGTGTCTTCTAATTCACCTATTCCCCATTTTGCCTCTTCAATCCGTACATTGGACGCCTCCATTTTATTATGCACCTCATTTATAGAATTTTTTAAATTCATCACAACTATTTTTAAGCTCCATAGTCTTTGTAGTAATAGCTTCTCTGATGTCTTCCATGCTTTTTCAAGCCCAGCAATTAGTTTTATGACTATTGTTCTAAATTCTTGTTCAGTTATGTTGCTTATATCTGTTTTGAGCAATTCTTTAGCTGTCATTTCTTCCTGGAATTTCTTTAGAGGAGAGTTCTTCCATTTCATCATTTTGGCTAGCTTTCTGTCTCTTGTTAGATTTAAAAGCTTGTTATGTGCTCTGTACCTGCGAGTACTGCTGTATTAAAGAAGGCTCATTGACTGTCCAGGGCCTGTCCATTCAGGAAGTGTTCTTTGAATGGTGTCTCTTGGTTTCTCTTGTTGAGATTTGGTTATTTTATTTCCCTACTTGTAGTGGTATTTTGTACTCTCCATCATGCGTACATTGGCTTGTTTCTTTTTTTTTTTTTAATATTTTTATTTATTTCTAGAAGAGAGAGAGAGAGACAGCGTGAGCAGGGGAGATTTAGAGAGAGAGGGAGTCACAGACTGAAACAGGCTCCAGGCTCTGAGCTGGCAGTCAGCACAGAGCCCGACGCGGGGCTCGAACCCACGAACCGCGAGATCATGACCCAAGCGAAAGTCGGACACTTAACCGACTAGGCCACCCAGGCGCCCCTACATTGGCTTGTTTCTTGAGGTGGCCCTGGGCAGGAAAAAAGACAGACAAACACATAGGGAACAAAGGCATGCAAATGCACAGACAAAGCCAACAAACGTGCAATCCGAAAGAGAAAAAGAAAAAGAAAAAATCAGACAAAAAAAGAAGAAAAGGTAAGAGAAAAACAAAAAAAAAAGACAAAGGACAATCTAAAAGCATAAAGCCAGAACTCCCAGCTACAAATAAAGAACAAGGTGGAGTGCCTGGGTGTCTCAGTCGGCTAACTGTCGGACTTCGGCTCAGGTCATGATCTCGCCGTTCGTGGGTTCGAGCCCCACATCAGGCTCTGTGCTGACAGCTAGCTCAGAACCTGGAGCCTGCTTCTGATTCTGTGTCTCCCTCTCTCTCTGACTCTCCTCTGCTCATGCTGCCTCTATCTCTTTCTCAGAAATAAGTAAAACATTAAAAAAAAAAAGAGCAAGATGTGTGCTGTGCTGATGGTAGAGCATTTACAGAAAGAGAAATGACAGGGCAGGGAGAAAGCAAAATTGGACAATGATCAGACAGAGACTAAGAGGCTTAATTCAGAGAAAGAAATATGGTAGGAGGAGAATATTGTAGGAAGTGAGGAGAAAGAAATGAAGATAACGTTACTCAGAGAATCTATATAGTCTGATTACTCCAGAGAGAGAGGGATAGAAAGGTAGCAGTGAAGGTGTAGAATATACTTCTAGAGAATGGATGAAATATGATTGTTTAAGCAAGCCAATGACCAGAGTGCTCAGTCTAGCAGAGGGGCGAGAAAATATATCTGAATAGAAAGAACTGATCTAGGGTTAATCATGGCAGTGCATCCATGTTGGTCTTGTCCCAGGCCCTGATTTAAAAAAAAAAAAAAAAGCAGCTCTCTAGTGGTGATGGGCATGGTGCGATGTAGTCAGGTCTTATTCACCATTGCGGTCCTGCAGACAGCTTCTTGAGGTCCCACCTTGATGGTTGTGGGGAGAAAAATGGTGGTGCCCCAGTCCCTTTTCTAACCAAGGATTGCAAATCTCTTTTGGGTCTGATCTCCTTGTGCAGCACGCGTAGCCAAGGTGGGTTGTGTTCTATGTCCCAAGCCCCACCTCTTTTTCAGGTCTTTGTCTGCGTGCTTTATTGATGCTGCCCAAAATATAATCCTGCTTCCCAGCCGGGATAGAGCCAAGAGAGCAGCGGAGCAGTTTCAGGCCAGATCGCTTCCCTGCCAGGGATACAGCAGAGAGAGGAGTGGAGCAGTTTGTTCTGCTGCCGCCTGGGACTGGGGCACAAGCTCAAAGTCAACACCACAGCTAGAAATAGGATCACTCTCCGTCGCGAGCCGAGGTTTTTCTCTTCTCCAGGGACAGTTCTATGAGCAGTTTCAGCCACTCTTTCTCTTCCCCTCAACTCTTTGCAGCTCCGCATGAAGGGAGTTCCCTCGCCTCCTTCCATGTCTCTGGGTCCCGGCCCATTTTTATCTTCCCCAGTTCGCACTCACACACCTATGAGGTTGTCTTAGTGGAATCTGTCTCTTTTCCTCCCAGACTCCTACAGTTCTGTGTCCTATGGCTTCAGGCCTTCTCTGTTTGAGAGATGGGGATTAGTGAAATGTACGGGGCTCGCTACTTCTCCGCCATCTGCCTCCCTCTCCAATATTTTGTAGTTTTTAATGTACAAGTCTTTGGATTCTTTAATTTATTCCTAATTATCATTTTGGCTGTTATTTTAAATGACATTGTTTTAATTTTTTCAGACTGTTTATTGTTAGTGTATAGAAATACAATGGATTTTTGTGCATGGATTATATATCCTGCAACTTTATTGAATTTATTTATTAGTTTTAATAGTTTTCTGTTGAATTCTTAAGGTTCTTCACATATAAGATCATGTCATAACTGAACAGAGATAATTTTATATCCTTTTTCCACTTTTGATGACTTTTTTTTCCTTGTACTTAAGTCTCTAGATAGGACTTCCAGTATTATGTTGAATAGAAGTGTCCAGAGTGAGCATCTTGTATAGACTGTATGTGTCTCCCCTCAAAATGCATACACTGAAATCTAATCCACAATGTGAGAGTATTTAGATTGGGGACCTTAGGAGGTAATTAGGCCAGGAGGCTTCCTGAATAAGATTAGTGCCTTTATAAAAGAGGCCCCAGAGAGATACGTCACTTCTTCTGTCATGTGAGGACACCAGTGAAAAGATTGCCATCTATGAACCAGAAAGTGGGATCTTTCCATACACCAAATTTTCTGGTGCCTTGATCTTGAACTTCTCAGCCTCCAAAAATATGAAAAATAAATTTCTGTTGTTTATAAATCACCAAATCTATGGTATTTTGTTATAGCAGTCTGAAGAGACTAAAACAGCATGCTTGCCTTGTTCCCAACCTTATAGGAAAAGCTTTCAGTCTTTCACCATTGAGTATAATATTAGCTGTGGGTTTTTTTATTATGTTAAGGTAGTTTCTTTACATTTCCAGTCTGTTGGTTTTTCTCTCTGTCTCTTTTTTTCACTATAATAAGTGTACTATTTAATTCTCATCTTATGTTTTCCCCATCCCCTCACTCTCCTCTCTCTGGTAACCATTAGTTTATTCTCTATAGTTAAGAGCCTGTTTCTTGGTTTCTCTCTTTTTTCCTCTGTTCCTTTGTTTTGTTTCTTAGATCTACATATGAGTGAGATCATATGGTATTTGTCTTTCTCTGATTGACTTATTTTGCTTTGCATTATACTCTCTAGGTCCATTCATTTCATTGCAAATGGCAAAATTTCATTCTTTTGTATGGCTGAATATTATTCCAGTGTGTGTATCACGCCTTTTTTTTTTTTTTTTTCCCTAGGAGAGAGAGAGAGAGAGACAGCGTGAGCAGGGGAGGGTCAGAGAGAGAGGGAGTCACAGACTGAAACAGGCTCCAGGCTCTGAGCTGGCAATCAGCACAGAGCCCGACGAGGGGCTCGAACCCACGAACCGCGAGATCATGACCCAAGCGAAAGTCGGACGCTTAACCGACTAAGCCACCCAGGCACCCCTCACGCCTTTTTTTTTAAATCCATTCATCAATCGATGGACACTTAGACTGCTCTTATATCTTGACTATTGTAAATAGTGTTGCAATAAACATAGGGGTACACGTATCCCTTTGAATTAGTGTTTTTGTTTTCTTTGGGTAAACACCCAATAGTATGATTACTGGATCATAGGGTTGTTGTATTTTTAATTTTTTGAGGACGTCCATACTGTTTTGCACAGTGGCTGCACCATTTTGCATTCCCACTAATAGTGCAAGAGGGTTTCTTTTTCTCCACAATCTCACCAACACTTAATTGTTTCTTGGTTCTTCTTCTCTTCTCCTTTCTTCTTCTTCTTCCTTCTTCTTCTTCTTCTTCTTCTTCTTCTTCTTCTTCTTCTTCTTCTTCTTCTTCTTCTTCTTCTGTTTTTTAATATTCAATCTTATTAAATTTATTGATGCTTCTATGGCCCAGCATGTGATCTATTCTGGAGAATGCTTCATGTGTACTTGTAAAAAAAAATATGTACTCCACTGTTTTGGGATAGAATGTTTTGAATATATCTTAGGTCCATCTAGCCCACTGTGTCATTCAAAGCCACTGTTTGCTTGTTGATTTTCTGTCTGGACTATCAATCCAATGGTGTTAAAGTCTCCTACTATTATTACATTACTATCAATTTCTTCTTTTGTGTCTGTTAATAGTTGCTTTATATATTTAGATGCTCCCATGTAGGTACATATAAATATATAGATACTTATAATTGCTATATCCTCTTGCTGGATTGTTCCCTTTATCATTGTGTAGTGACTGTTTGTCTATTGTTAAAGTTTTTGTTTTAAAGTCTATTTTGTCTGATATAAGTATTGCTCCCCTAGCTTTCTTTTCACTTCCTTATGTGTGGTAAGTGTTTTCCATCCCTTCACTTCGATTTGCATGTGTCTTTAAGTCTAAAGTGAGTTTCCAGTAGGCAGCATATAGATAGGTCTTGCTTTTTTGTCCATTCAGTCATCCTATGCCTTTTGATGGAGAATTTAATCTATTTACATTTAAAATAATTATGGATGGGATGTATTTAGTGCCATTTTGTTATTTGTTTTATAATTGTTTTTATAGTTCTTTTCTGTTCCTTTCTGTCATTATTTTTTATCATGAAAGCTATTGTGTGTTGTCAAATTATTTTTCTGCATTTATTCAGATGATCATGTGGTTTTTGTCCTTCATTCTGTTACTATGGAATATTACATAGATATTTTTGCATGTTGAGCCATTGTTGCATCTCTGGGATAAAGCCTACTTGGTCATGGTGTATAATCCTTTTAATGTTCTGGTTATTTTAGTTTATTAATACACTGTTGGGTATTTTTGCATCAATACTCATCAGGGATGTTTGTACTTTCTTGTAGTATCTTTGCCTGACTTTAGTATCAGAGTAATGCTGGTCTCATAAGATTATTTTGGAAGTTTTCCCCTCTTCATCAATTTTTGGGAAGAATTTGAAGATAAATCATGTTAATTCTTTTGGTAGAATTTTCCAGTGAAGCCATATGATCCTGAGCTTTTCTCTGTTGGGAATTTTTAAAATCACTGATTCAGTCTCTTTATAGGTTTTTTTTTAAATTTCTTTCTAATGTTGTAGATTGCATGTTTCAATGAATGTGTCCATTTCTTCCAAGATATATAATTTGTTGGCAAATGATTGTTTATAGCAGTTTCTTTTAATTTTTTTAATGTCTCCTCTTTCATTCTAATTTCAGTTGTTTGAGTCCTTGCTCTCTTTTTCTTAATTAATCTAGCTAAAGATTTGTAGTTTTGTGGGTCTTTTTATTTATCTTTTTAAATTTTTAAAAATATTTATTTTTGAGAGAAAGAGAGCATGCACGTGTGCATGAGAGTGGAGGAGGAATAGAATCCAAAGCAGGCTCCAGGCTCTGAGCTGTCAGTACAGAGCCCAATGCAGGACCCAAACTCACAAACAACAAGATCATGACCCAAGCCAAAGTCAGTCACTCAACCAATTGAGCTACCCAGGAGCCCCTTTGTTGATCTTTAAAAAAGCTAACTCTTTTAATTTTTGTTTGTCTGGGAAGCTAAAGGGCTTCATGACCACCAATCCACTAAAGAAATATTAAAAGGGGCATTTTGAGTGCAAAGGAAAGACCAAAGGTGACAAAGACAAGAAAGAGCCAGAGAAAATCTCCAGAAACAATGACAATACAAGCCATAAACTGGCAATAAATACGTAACTATCAGTAATCACTTTGAATGTAAATGGATTAATGCCAGAGACCTAAACTGCACAGGTCATCCCTGATGGCAAGGCCCAGGGAAAAAACCTGTGGGAAAAGACTTCAAGGCAGGCAGAAGAAGCCTCTGAAGAATTCTTCTCTGCTTAGTCTGTGCCTTTTACTGTCACTTCTGCTGTTAGTCTATTCTAGGGTTAATATGAAACCAGAATCGCCCAAAGTCCCCCCTCTTCCTCCAAAATGGAATGTACCTAAATATCATGTTCGTTCCCTCAATCAGATGTTGTATAATGATTATTGTAGCAATTAGCAAAATTGGAGACAGTCCGGTATGCATGGAGTCTATAAGAGATCTAGAATTCATTTTCCTTGTATGGGTCTAATTGCCAGTAAGAATACATATTATGCCATAAGGAGAGACAAAAACAAGACTTAATAGTTGTGGAGGACTTTCTCAGAAAAGTGTTAGAGAAATATTTGCCTGCTGACCTCAAGCCTGTGAGGCAACTTATGGATTGTTCTGGCCAAAGAATGAGATCGGTAAATGCAAAGACTAAATTTTAGTTGATCCACGTAAAACCTTTCCATACGTCATCTATGATAAATGTTGACTTTGTTCTTTCTTAGTAGGGGGTTGTGAGAGTCTATTTACGTATAACTATGGGTGCAAGTATACTCTGTTCTTGCATGTCCGCTGAACTTAAACAATCAAAGGGAACTTTGTTTTCATGCATTCTTATTATACGCTTCACTTATTTCCTGCCATGTGTAGCAAAAATTATGTAACACTTTGTTATGAACACCTGGTTAAATTTTATCAATTAAAAAAGTGGAAATTATGTACTGTGAAACTATTGTTACTGAGAACATTTAGAAATCTTAAATCCCATGACTGTTTTCAAAAAATGTAAATTGTTTAAGCATGATTGTTTGGATTTGCTATATAAAAACCCTAAGCTGAAAAATGAATTTGAGCAGTCCACCTGAAGAGGCTGGCTCCGTGTCTTCTTGCCAACTCCAACCCTCACTCTCCGGGTCAACCCTGACTTGCAGAGGCAAGACCCCTGCAGATTAAATACTCCAATCAAATGACATAGAGTGTCAGAATGGATTTTTTAAAAATCCATCTATATTCTGCCTACAAGGGACTCTTTAGACCAAAAGACACCTGCGGATTGAAAGAGAGGAGGTAGAGAAACATTTTTTTTATGCAAATAGATGTCAAAAGAAAGTCAGAGTAGCAATATGTAGACAAACTAGATTTTTGTTGTATTGTTTTTATCCTGCTTTGGGATCAGGACAGAACTGGCCTCATGGAATGATTTTGAATGTGTTCCCTCTTTTCTATTATTGGTAAGATTTTGATAAAGGTTGTCCTTCATTATTTTTTTTTAATGTTTGGTAGATTTCACCAATGAAACCACGTGGTTTGGGGCTTTTCTGTCCTGGGAGATTTTTGATTACTAATCCAACTTTCGTCCTTATTATTGGTCTAAGAAGATTTCCTATTTCTTGGATTCAAGATTCATAATTCAATCATGGTAATTTGTGTACTTTTAGGATTTATATTTTCTTTTCCCATAAGTTATATGATTTGTTAGTGTATAATTATAGTAATCTTATCGCACTATGTATTCCTGTGGTTATCTGCTGTATTGTTTTCTCTTCCATTTCTCATTTGGGTTTTTAATTCTTCTCTCTTTTTTTCCCCTTAGTTAATTTGGTTAAAGAATTGCCAATTTTGTGAGGATTTTTTTTGGTAAAATTTGGTCATTACTTTCATTCTTTTTTTTTATCATTACTTTCAATGTTATGATATTGTTTATTCTGATCTCTTTTATTTATTTCTGACATTTTCTTTGTTATTTCTGTCCTCTATTAAATCTCAGCTAAGTTTCTTTTTTCCCCCCACTTCCTTGTGGTGTAATATTAAGTTGTTTATTTGAACTTATTTTCTTAATACAAACATTTATAGCATAAATTTCATTCTAACATCTGTTTTGCTGCATCTCATAGGTTCTTGGAATATTATGTTTTCTTTTTCTTTTGTTTTGAGACATATTTTGATTTGTCCTTTGATTTCTTATTTGGCCCATTGCTTATGCAGTGCTGCATTGTTTAATATTATGTATTAAATATTTAATATTTACATTGTAGATTTTCAAGTTTGTTTTGTTGTTTATCTTTAGTTTCTTACCATTGTAGTTAGAAAATGTTCTTGAATGATTTCAGTCTTCTTAATCTTGTAATATTTGTTATGTCTCTTTTTATGTGATTTAACCAGGAGATTCTTCTATGTGGAATTGAAGAAAATGTGTATTCTACTGTTCTTGGATGAAATGTTTTATGTATATCTTTTAGAACCATGTTTTTAGAAGTATGCTTCAAGTATAAAATGTTAAAAAAAAAGTAAAAACTTTAACTGAGGGTAGTTTTAAAACATAAAGAGAGGTGGGTAGGGGAAGGGTGGAATAGGTGAAGAGGATTAAGAGTACACATATCATGATGAGACTGAATAATGATGTATAGAATTGTTGAATCATTATATTGTACACCTGAAACTAATAAAACACTGCATGTTAACTATACTAAAATTAAAATAAAAACTTAATTTAAAAACCCTAGCTTGTAGTTTTGTTGATATTTTCCTATAGTTTTGTTGTTGTTGTTGTTCTCTACTTCATTAATTTCTGCTCAAATCTTTACTACTTCCTTCCGTCTTCTAGTTTTGGACTTAATTTCTTCTTCTTTTTCTAAATCCTTGAGGTATAAAGTTGGGTTGTTAATTTGAGATTTTATTCTTTTTTAATTTAAGCATTTAGCATTATAAACTTTTGTCTTAATGCTGCTTTTGCTGCAACATGTAAGTTTTAGTAGGCTGTATTTTTGTTTTTATTTGCCAGTTCTGATTCACTGGTTGTTCTAGTATGTTTACGGATTTTCTAATTTTCTTTCTTGCTATTGATTTCTAGTTTCATTCCATTGTGATTGGGAAGATCCTCTATACAACTGCAATATTAAATTTGTTAGACTAATTTTGTGGCCTAACATGTGGACTATCCTAAAGAATTTTCCATGTATGGTATTAAAAATATGTATTCTTCTGGTGTTGGGTCGAGTGTTCTATTTATGTGTTTCATTTAAAAATTTTTTTATATTTATTTCTTTTTGAGAGACAGAGTGAAACAGAGCACAAGCAGGGGAGATGCAGAGAGAGGAGACACAGAATCACAAGCAGTCTCCAGGCTCTGAGCAGGCATTCAGTACAGAGCCTAGCTTGGGTCTTGAACCCACAAATCGTGAGATCATGACCTGAATTGAAGTCAGGCACTTAGCCTATTGAGCCACCCAGGTGGCCTTTGTTTTTTAGATCCAGTTGGTCTATAGTGTTGTTCAAGTCTCCTTTTTCCTAATTGATCTTATTTTTATTGTGCTATTATTTATTGAAAGTGGATTATTAAAGCGTACTAATATTGTGTCGATGTCTATTTCTCCCTTTGATTCTGTCAATGTTTGTTTCATATATGTAGGAGCTCTGATGTTAGATGCTTATATATTTATGACTATGTTATTGGTGAACTAACTCTTTGGTCATTACATAATGTCTTTCGTTGTCTCTTATGACCATTTCTGGCTTAAAATCTATTTTATCTAAGTATGGTCACTTTTGCCCTCTTTTGGTTAACATTTGCATAGAGTATATTTTTATAATCTGTCACTTTGGGCCTACGTGTGCTGATCTAAAGTCAATCTAGTATTGACAGCATGTAGTTAGGTCTTTTTTTTTTTTTTAAACCATTCAATCTTCGTCTTTTGATTGGGAAGTTTAATCCATTTGAAATAATTGAGAGAGAAGGACTTCGTATTGACATTTTATTGTCTTTTTAAAAATAGTTTATTGTCAAGTTGGTTCTCATATAACACCCAGTGCTCATCCCCACAAGTGCCCTCCTCCATTCCTATCACCCCCATTTCCTTCACCCCCATCTGCCCTCAGTTTGTTCTCAGCATTCAAGAGTCTTTCATTGTTTGCCTCTCTCCTTCTCCCCCACTATTTTCCCCCTTCTTCTCCCCCTTGGTCCTCTATTAAGTTCCTCCTAATCCTCCTATACGTGCAAACATATGGTATTTGTCCTGCTCTACCTGACTTATTTCACTCAATATAACACCCTCAAGGTCCATCCATGTTAATACACATGGCCAGATTTCATTTTTTCTCATTGCCATGTAGTATTTATTCCATGGTATAGATAAACCACCTCTTGATCATTTCGTCAGTTGATGGACACTTAGGCTCTTTCCATGTTTTGGCTATTGCTGAGAATGCTACTACGAACACTGGGGTACATGTGCTCCAATGCCTGAGCACTCCTGTGTCTTTTGAGTAAAGTTGCCAGCAGTGCTATTGCTGGGCCATACAAGAGTTCTATTGTTAATTTTTTGAGGAATCTCCACACTGTTTTCCAGAGGGGCTGCACCCGTTTACATTCCCACCAACAGTGTAGGAGGGTGCCCATTTCTCCACATCCTCGCCAGCATCTAGAGTACTCTGATTTGCTCATTTTAGCCACTATGAAAGGCATGAGATGGTATCTCAGTGTGGTTTAGAAATATATTTCCCTGATGAGGAGGGAAACTGAACATCATTTAATGTGTCTGTTGGCCATCTGGATGACCTCTTTGGAGAAGTGTCTGTTCATATCTTCTGCCCATTTCTTCACTGGATTGTTCGTTTTTCGGGTGTAGAGTTTGGTGAGTTCCTTATAGATTTTGGATACTACCCCTTTATCTGATATGTCATTTGCAACTATTTTTTCCCATTCTGTAGGTTGCCTATGAGTTTTATGGATTGTTTCCTTTGCCGTACAGAAGCTTTTAATCCTATTGAGGTCCCAATAGTTCACTGTTGCTCTTGATTCCCTTGCCTTTGGGGATGTGTCAAGTAAGAAGTTGCTGCGGTGGAGGTCAAGGAGGTTGTTTCCTGCTTTCTCCTCTATGGTTTTGATGGTTTCATGTCTCACATTCAGATCCTTTATCCATTTTGAGTTTATTTTTGTGCATGGTGTGAGAAAATGATCTAGTTTCATTCTTCTGCATGTTGCTGTCCAGTTCTCCCAGCACCATCTGTTAAAGAGGCTGTCTTTTTTCCATTGGATACTCTTTACTGCTTTGTCAAAGATTAGTTGGCTGTATACTTTTGGGTCCAATTCTGAGTTCTCAATTCTGTTCCATTGGTCTGTGTGTCTGTTTTTGTGCCAATACCATACTGTCTTGATGATGACAACTTTGTAGTAGAGACTAAAGTCTGGGAAGGTGATACCTCCCGTTTTGATTTTATTCTTAAATATTACTTTGACTATTCGGAGTCTTTTGTGGTACCATACAAATTTTAGAATAGTTTGTTCTAGTTTTGAGAAGTATGCTGGTGCAATTTTGATTGGGATTGCATTGAATGTGTAGACTGCTTTGGGTAGTAATGACATTTTAACTATATTTATTCTTCCTATCGATGAGCATGGAATGTTTTTCCATTTCTTTGTGTCTTCTTCAATTTCCTTCATAAGTTTTCTATAGTTTTCATCATACAGATCTCTTGTATCCTTGGTTAGGTTTATTCCTAGGTACTTTGTGGTTTTTTTGTGCAATTGTGAATGGGATCAGTTTCTTGATTTCTCTTTCTGTTGCTTCATTGTTGTTGTACAAAAATGCAACCGATTTCTGTACGTTGATTTTGTACCCTGCAACTTGGCTGAAGTCACGGATCAGTTCTAATAGGCTTCTGGTGGAGTCTGTCGGGTTTTCTACGTAGAGTATCATGTCGTCTGTGAAAAGTGAAAGTTTGACTTCTTCTTTGCCGATTTTGAGGCCTTTGATTTCCTTTTGTTGTCTGATGGCTGATGCTAGGACTTCCAGCACTATGTTAAACAACAGTGGTGAGAGTGGACATCCCTGTCGTGTTCCTGATTTCAGGGGGAAAGCTCTCAGTTTTTCCCTGTTAAGGATGATGTTAGCTAAGGGTTTCTCATAGATGGCTTTTATGATGTTTAAGTAGGTTCCTTCTATCCGTACTTTCTCGAGGGTCTTTATTAAGAAAGGATGCTGTATCTTGTCAAATGCTTTTTCCTCATCTGTCGACAGGATCATATGGTTTTTATCTTTTCTTTTGCTGATATGATGTATCACATTGATTGATTTGTGACTATTGAACCAGCCCTGTACCCCAGGAATGACTCTCACTTGATCTTGGTGGATAATTCTTTTTATGTGATGTTGAATTCGATTTGCAAGTATCTTGTTGAGGATTTTTGCATCTGTATTCATCAGGGATATTGGCGTGTAGTTCTCTTTCTTTTTTTTTTTTGCTGTGTCCCTGTCTGTCTTGGGAATCAAAGTGATGCTGGCTTCACAAAATGAGTCTGGAAGTTTTCCTTTGATTTCTATTTTTTGGAATAATTTGAGAAGAATGGGTATTATTTCTGTTTTAAATGTCTGGTAGAATTCCTCAGGGAAGCTCTCTGGCACAAGGCTCTTATTTGTTGGGAAATTTTTGATAACTGATTTGATTTCTTCACTAGTTATGTGTCTGTTCATAATATCTATCTCTTCCTGTGTACTTTGGTAGTGTGTGTGTGTGTTTAGGAATTTGTCCATTTCTTCTAAGTTGTCCAATGTGTTGGTATATAGTTTTTCATAGTATTCCCTGATAATTGCTTGTATTTCTGAGGGGTTGGTTGTAATAAGTCCATTTTGATTCATGATTTTGTCTATTTGAGTCCTCCCTCTTTTCTTTTTGAGAAGACTGACTAGAGGTTTTTCAATTTTGTTTATTTTTTCAAAAAACTAACTCTTGGTTTCATTGATTTCTTCAAGTGTTTCTTTGGTTTCTATATTGTTTATTTCTGCCCTGATTTTTATTACCTCTCTTCTCCCACTGGGTTTGGGGTGCTCTTGTTGCTCTCCCCCTATTTCCTTTAGGTGAACTGTTAGCTTTTGCACTTGCACTTTTTCTAATTTCTTGAACTAGGCCTGAAGTGCAATGTACTTTCCTCTTAGAACTGCCTTCACCACATCCCATAGAGTTTGGAATGTTGTCTTTTCATTTTCATTTGTTACCATATATTTTAAAATTTCTTCTCTAATAGCCTGATTGGCCCATTCATTCTTTAGTAGGGTGTCCTTTAACCTCCATGTTTTTGGAGGTTTTCCAAACTTCTTCCTGTGATTGATTTCAAGTTTCATATTATTGTCATCTGAAAGTGTGCATGGTATGATCTCAAGTCTTTTCTATTTATTGAGGGCTGCTTTATGTCCCAGTATGTGATCCATCTTGGAGAATGTGCCATGCGCACTTGAGAAGAAAGTGAATTCCATGGCCTCAGGATGCAGAGTTCTAAATATATCTGTCAGATCCATCTGGTCCAATGTTTCATTCAAGTTCATTGTTTCTTCAGTGATATTCTGTCTAGTTTATCTGGCCATTGCTGTAACTGGAGTATTAAAGTCCCCTGCTATTAGCACATCATTATCTATAAGATTGTTTCTACTTTTGATTAATCGTTTTGTATATTTAAGTGCTTCCATATTTGGTGCGTAGACATTTATAATTGTTCTTCCTGATGGATAGACCCTGTAATTATTATATAATGCCCTTCTTCATCCCTTGTTATTGTCTTTAATTTAAAGTCCAGTTTGTCTGATACAAGTATACCTACTTCAGCTTTCTTTTAACTTCCAGTACCATGATATATATATTTCTCCATCCCCTTACTTTTAATCTGAAGGAGACCTCCTGTCAAAAATGTGTTTCTTGTAGACAGCAAATAGATGGATTTTGTTTTTTTATCCATTCTGCTACCCTAGGTCTTTAGATTGGAGCATTCAGCCAATTTACATTCAGTGTTATTATTGACATATATGGGTTCAGAGTCATTGTGTCATTTGTGAGATTCAAGCTTGTTGTAGTGTTTTTAGTATCTTGCATTCCTTGCAACATTTCCCTCAGAGAGTCCCCTTCAGGATTTCTTGTAGGGCTGGTTTAGTGGTGACAAATTCTTTCCATTTTTATTTGGAAAGCCTTTTATCTCTCCTTCTATTCTGAATGATAGGCTTGCTGGATAGAGGATTCTTGGCTGCATAATTTTTCTGTTCATCCCATTGAAGATCTCTTGCCATTTCTTTCTGGCCTGCCAAGTTTCATTAGATAGGTCTGTCACCACTCTGATAGGTTTCCCTTTGTATGTTAGGGCCCTTTTCTCCCTAGCTGCTTTCAAAATTCTCTCTTTGTCCTTATATTTTGCCAGTTTCACTATGATATGTCGTGCAGAAGATCGATTCAAGTTAAGTCTGAGGGGATTTCTCTGTTCCTCTTGAATTTCAACATCTACTTCCCTCCCCATATTGGGGAAGTTCTCTGCTATAATTTGTTCAAGGACTCCTTCAGTGCCTTTCCCTCTCTCTTTCTCTTCTGGGATTCCTATGATATGCATACTCTTCTGTTTGATTGTCTCGCTGAGTTCTTGAACTCTTCTTTCATGTTCCTTGATCAGTTTATCTCTCTTTTTCTCAGCTTCCTCTATTTCTATAATTGTGTCTTCTAAATCACTTATTCTCCTTTCTGCCTCTGAATCCTAGCATTAGATGTCCCCATTTTATTATGTATCTCATTTATAGCATTTTCAATTCAACATAACTATTTTTGAGCTGCATAGTGTTTCTAGCAATAGTTTCTCTGATGTCCTCCATGCTTTTTTCAAGCACAGCGATTAATTTTGTGACTATTGTCCTAAATTCTTGTTCAGTTATGTTGCTTATATCTGTTTTGAGTAGTTCTTTAGCTGTCATTTCTTCCTGGAATATCTTTGGAGGAGAGTTCTTCCGTTTTATCATTTTGGTTAGTTTTCTATCTCTTGTTAATTTTAAAAGCTTGCTGTACACACGGCTCCTGCAAGTTCTGCTGTATTAGAGAGGGCTCTTTGATTGTCCAGTGCCTATGCATTCAGGAAGTGTTCTTTGAATGGTGTCTCTTGGTTTCTCTGTTGAGCGTTTGGTTATTTTGTGTCCCTACTCGTGGCAGTGTTTGGGACTCTCCACCATGTGTACTTTGGCTTGTTTCTTGAGGCAGCCCTGTGGGGTGGTCCTCCTTGCTCCAGCGGCTCCAGCTCCATCAGCTCGGCATTTTATTGTCTTTGATATGTATTGAAGCAATTTTGTTCCTCTTTTTCTCTCTCATTTCCTTCTTTTGTGTTTTGTTTATTTTTTTGCAGTGATGTGCGTTGGTTTCTTTCTCATTTTCTTTTGCATATCTTGTATAGGTATTTTCTTTTATAGATACTATTGGGTATGCTTAAAACATCTTAAAGTCATGATAATCTGTTTTATAGTGATAATTTCAATCACGCACATTTTTTGTTATCTATGTTTTTGTCACTTTTTGTTACTGATGTCACAAATTATATCTTTTTAATTGTGTTTCCATTAACATAGATATATCATTATTTTTATCCCTTGTCTTCTAAATACCATAGCAGAATTAACAAAGATTTATACACCAACATTACAATATACGAATAATATGTATGTCTGATATTTATTTTTACTAGAGAGATTTATATTTTCATATGGTTTAATTTTGTTGTCTAGTGTCCTTTTGTTTCAACTTGAAAGAATCCTTTTATTTTATTATTATTTTTTAATATGAGTATAGTTGAAGTAGAATGTTATTTATTTTCAGGCGTGCAATACAGCGATTAAATTTCTCTATGCATTATGCTATGCTCACCACAAGTGTAAGCTATCATCTGTCACCATGCATGGCTATTACAATATCATTGACTATATTCTCTATGTCATGCCCTTTATTTCCATATTCCATAACTGGAGCCTGTATCTTTCACTCCCCTTAATGAATTTTGCCCATCCTTCCTCCACTTCCCTCTGGCCACCATCAGTTTGTTCTCTGTATTTATAGATCTGATTCTGTTTTATGTTTGCTTATTAATTCATTTTTTTTATTGTTGCATATATAAGTGAAGTCATATGATTTTTTTTTGTCTAATTTTTTTCACTTAGCATAACTTTACTCTCTAGATCTATCAGTGTTATTGTAAGTGGCAAAATCTCATCCTCTTTAATCGCTGTGTAATAATACATTGTATCTATCTATCTAAGCATTTTCCTTATCATTCTTTTGATGGACACTTTGTTTCTATGGCTTGGCTATTGTACATAATGCTGCAATAAACACAAAGGTGTATATATTGTCTCACATTAGTGTTATTGTTTTCTTTGGGTAAATACCTGCTTGTGGAATTATTGAATCATATGGCATTTCTATTTTTATTTTTTTGAGGAACCTCCGTATTGTTTTCCACAGTGGTTGCACCCACTTATATTCCCGCCAACAGTGCACAAGGGTTTCTTTATCTCCACATCTTTGCCAACACTTGTTATCTCTTTTGTATTTTAGCCATTCCGACAACTGTGAGGTGATATCTCATTATGTTTTTTTTCTGTTGTTTTTTAAAATATTTTATTTAAATCCAGTTAATTCGCATACATATTTATGTTAGTTTCAAGTGTACGATTAAGTGATTCAACACTCTCATACAACACCTGGTGGTCATCACAAGTCACTCGTTAATTCCCATCACCTATTTAACCTATCCTGCCACCAACTTCCCCTCTGGTAACCATCAGTTTGTTCTCCATAGTTAAGAATCTGTTTCTTGGCTTGGCTCTCTTCCTGCTTCCCATGATCATTTGTTTTATTTGTTAAATTCCACTTATAAGTGACTTTTCTTTTTCTGACTGACATATTTCACTTAGCATCATACTCTCTAGCTCCATCCATGTCATTGCAAATGGCAAAACTTCATTCTTTTTTGTGGTTGAATAATATTCCATCACCTACATACATACATACATACATACATACATACATACATACACACTACATCTTTTTTATCCATTCATCAATTGATGGACATTTGGGCACTCTGTATAATTTTGCTACTAATTAGATAATGCTGCTATAAACATCAGGGTGCATTTATCCCTTTAAATCTATATTTTTGTATGCTTTGGGTAATTATCTAGTAGTGCAATTGCTGGATTGTAGAATAGTTCCATTTTTAACTTTTTGAGGAATCTCCAGACTATTTTCCAGAATGGCTGCACCAGTTTGCATCCCCACTAGCAGTGCAGGAGGGTTGCCCTTTCTCTATAGTCTCACCAACACCTGTTGTTTCTTGTGTTGTTGATTTTCGCCATTCTGACAGGTGTGAGGTGATACCACATTGTGGTTTTGTTTTGTATTTCCCTGATACTGAGCGGTGTTGATCATCTTTACATGTGTCTGTTGGCTTCTTTGGAAAATGTCTATTTAAATTTTCTGTCCATTTTAAAATTGGATTGTGTGTGGATTGGTGTTGAGTTTTATAAGTTCTTTATATATTTTTAATATTAACCCCTTATTGAATATATCATTTGCAAATATCTTCTCCTTTTCAGTAGGTTGCCTTTTTGTTTTGTTGATGATTTTCTTCACTGTGAAAAAGCTTTTAATTTTGATGGAGTCCTAATAGTTTATTTTTGATTTTGTTTCCCTTGCCTTAGGTGACATATCCAGAAATATTCTTTTATCCTAAAGTCAGAGGAATTACTGTCCGTGTTCTCTTCTGGAATATTTATGGTTTCATGTCTCACATTTGGGTTTTTAATCCATCTTGAGTTTATTTTTGTGTATGGGGTGAGAATATGGTCCAATTTCATTCTTTTGCATGTAGCTCTCCATATTTCTCAGCACATTTTAATTTAAGTGGCTTCTTTTTCCTTTTTGTATATTCTTGGCTCCTTTGCCATAGATTAATTGGTCATATAAGTGTGAGTTTATATATGAGATTTCTAGAGTGTTCTATTCATCTATGTGTCTGTTTTTACTGCCATAACTTGTATTATATTGAAATCTGGGAGCATGATGCCTCCAGTTTTGTTTTTCCTTCACAAAATTCCTTTAGCTATTCAGAGTCTCTTGTGGTTCCATACAAATACTAATATTATTCTAGCTCTGTGAAAATACTGGCATTTTGATAAGGATTGCATTGGATCTGTAGATTGCTTTGTGCAGTATCGACATTTTAACAATATTGGTTCTTCCAATCCATGAGCATGGTATATCTTTCCATTTGTGTTGTCTTTAATTTCTTTTACCGAAGTTTTATAGTTTTCAGAGTACAGGTCTTTCATCTCTTTGGTTAAGTTTATTCCTAGGTGTTTTCTTCTTTTTGATGCAATTGTAAATGGAAAGTGCTCTTTTCTTTGCTACTTTGTTATTAGTGTATACAAATGTTACTGATTCTGGGTATTAATTTTGTATCTTGCAACTTTACTGAATTCATTTATTAGTTTTAATAGTTTTTTTGGTTCAGTCTTTAAAGATTTCTATGTATAGTGTGGGAAATCAATCAACCATATCCTGGGTTAGGAGTTATAGGGAACTCATTGTTATAGGGAAAACCCCTTCTAGGTTCTTCTTCCTGCCCTGCTTGCCTTGTGCATCAAATTACTTATAATGTGGAATGTGGAAGTAACAAACTATAAATTGTCCCCCATGCTTGCGTTCAAGGCTCAGACCTCTGGAAAGTGGTCTCCTCTGTATCTGACGGTGTGAAATAGACCTCTTGCCTTCCAAGATCTCTGAGTGCTGCTTAGTTCTTCCACTGGGTGATCCAGACCAGGTTCTGTAACTATCGCAAAGCAGAACACTGCTTTCTGGCTTTGCTGAAAATAGCAGGTGATGCTTTGCTTATCTAGTTAATGTATATCAAGTGGTTAGGTCCTGCCTGTGCTTATAAATTCCTTAGACCATATTAGTGTATGGAATATCTCACCCTGTTCTCCACCCTGTTTTCTACATCTGCTCTTTTGTAGTTTTGAGAACTCCTTAACTTGTTCTTCTGCACGTTTTCAATGTGTGCTTACTGGCACGTAGCCCACTGATGTATTGCACACTGCTTCCCTAAATGTATGCTCAATAAGTACATGAACTTGAGAGCAGCTTGGGGAGACTTCTTTTGGTCTCCCTGTCACCTCTTTTGACTTGCATAGAGTAATTTTTTCTGCTGTCCTCCACTTTTCAGGACAAATCTGAAAGCCAAACCCACATATAGTATCGTGTTTTCTGCAAATAGTCACGGTTTAACTTCTACTTTACCAATATGATGTCTCTTATTTCTTTTCCTTATAAGATTTCTGTGGCTAGGACTTCCAGTATTATGTTGCATAAAAGTAGACATCATTGTCTTATTCCTGATCTTAGAGAATATACTCTCAATTTTTCACTATATGATGTTAGTTGTGGGTGTTTGAAATATGGCCTTTATTATATGGAGGTATCTTCTCTCTAAACTTTGTTGATGTTGAATTTTGTTAAATGCTTTTTCTATCTGTATTGAGACAATCATATGATTTTTATCTTTTCTCTTATAGATGTGATGTTAACAGACTGATTTGTGAATATTGAATCATCATTGCATCATGGGAATATATCCCACTTGATTATGGTGAATGATGCTTTTAAATGAATGTGATTTGCTAATATTTTGTTAAGGAGTTTTGCATCTATGTTCATCAGTGATATTGGCCTGTAGTTTACTCTCTTTTCTTTTCTTAACTTTTCTTTTCCTTTTTTTTTCTTTTCTTTTTTGTGGTCTCATTGGTTTCAGTATCAGGATAATGCTGGCCTCATAGAATGTATTTGAAAGTTTTCCTTTCTCATCTGTTTGTTTTTTGTTTGTTTTGAATAGTTTGAGAATCGGTACTAACTCTTCTTTAAATGTGTGGTAGAATTCACCTGTGAACCCATCTGGTCCTGGACTTTTCTTTTTTTGGTGGTTTTTCTGATTACTGATTAAATTTTCTCACTAGTAATTGATCTGTTCAGATTTCCTATTACTTCCTGGATCAGTTTTTTTTTTTAATGTTTTATTTATTTTTGAGAGAGAGATAGAGACAGAGTGAGTAGGGGAGGGTCAGAGAGAGAAGGAGACACAGAATCCAAAGACAGGCTCCAGGCTCTGAGCTAGCTGTCAGCACAGAGCCTGACGCGGGGCTTGAACCCACAAACTGTGAGATCATGACCTGAGCTGAAGTCGGACGCCTAACTGACTGAGCTACCCAGGTGCCTCCTGAATCAGTTTTGAAAGATTGCATATTTCTAAAAATTTATCCATTTCTTTTAGATTTTCCAATTTGTAGGCATATAATTTTTTGTAGTATTTTCTTTAAAAATTTTTTTAAATGTTTATTTATTTTTGAGAGAGAGAGACAGAGTATGAGTGGGGGAGGGGCAAAGAGAGGGAGACAGAATCTGAAGTAGGCTCCAGGCTCTGAGCTGTAAGCACAGAGCCCAATGCAGGGCTTGAACTTACCAACTGTGAGATCATGACCTGAGCTGAAGTTGGGTGCTTAACCAACTGAGCCACCCAGGCGGCCTGTAGTCTTTTGTATTTCTGTGGTGTCATTTGTTAGTTCTCTTTTGTTTCTGTTTTTATTTATTTTAGTCCTTTATCCTTTTTTTGATAATTCTGGCTAAACATTTATCAATTTTGTTTATCTTTTCTAAGAATCAGCTCTTGGTTTCTTTGATGTTTTCTTTTGTGTCTATCCATTTATTTCTCACTGATCTTTATTATTTCCTTCCCTTTACCCACTTTGGGCTTTTTTTCCTCTCTCTTTTTAGTTCCTTGAGGTGTAAAGTTAGATTGTTTATTTGAACTTTTTGTTTTTTTGTTTCTTGAAGCAGGCTTTAATCACTATATAATTTTCTTTTAGAACTGCCTTTGCTTTGTCCAAGGATTTTGGACTGTGTTTTCATACTGATTTGTCTTCATGTATTTTTTAATGTATTCTATGATATTTTCATAGACCCGTTGGTTGTTAAATATCATTTTGTTTAACCTTCACATGTTTTATTTCTTCAAATTTTTTTCTTCTGATTAATTTCTGTTTTTATACCATTGTGGTTGGAAAAGATGCATGGTATGATTTTAATCTTCTTAAACATATAGAGAATATGGAATATTTTGAATATACCTATTATGTCCATCTTATATAATGTGTCATTCAAAGGCACTGCTTCTTTGTTTATCTTCTGATGTGAGATGTTAAAGTCCCCTGCTAGCATTGTATTATCATCATTTCTTTCTTTATGTCCATTAATATTGCTTTATGGATTTGGGTGCTCCTATGTTGTAGGCATAGTATTTATATATTTTTTTAACATTTTCTTGGATTGATCCCTTTATCATTATTTACTGTCCTTCTTTATTTTACTAACAATTTTTACTTTAAAATCTATTTTGTCTGGCATAAGTATTGTTCCCCCAGCTTTCTTTTTGCTTCTATTTGCATGGTAAATATCTTTCCATCCCTTCACTTTCAGTCTGTATGTGCCTTTAGGTCTGAGGTCGGTCTCGTTCAGGCACTATAGGTGCCTTGTTTTTTTTTTTTAAATCATCCCACCAACCTGTGTTTTTTTGATAGGATCATAACACCATTTATATTTAAAATAATTATTGCTAGGTATAAAGTTATTGCCATTTTCTAAATTGTTTTATGGTTGTTTTTGTCGTTCTTGAAGGCTTCCCTTTAGTCTTTCTTGTATGTCATATCTAGTTGTGATGACCTCCATAAGCTTTCTCTTTATATTGGAAAATCTTAATTTATTAAATTATTTTTCATTTTTGAAGGATGTTTTTACCCATACAGTATTCTTGTTTGGCAGTTTTTTTTTTCTTTCACTACTTTAAATATATCGTCTCATTTCCTTCTGGCTTACAAGACTTGTGAGAAATCTGCTTATAATCTTATAGGAGCTCCCTTGTATATGATGAGTCACTTGTCTTCTGCTGCTTTCAACATTTTCCCTTTGTGGGTGACATTTGAATGTTTCATAATAATGTGTCTCTATGTGGGTTTATCCTAGGTGGAATATGTTGAGCTTGTTGAATTTGATTATTTCTTTCTTCAAAGTTAAATTTTTTCTTATTTCTACAAAGAAAGCTCTTTGCCCCTTTGTCTCTTTTCTCATTCTGTGACTCCCATGATATATATTTTGGTTTACTTATAGTATTCCATGAATCTCTTAGATTCTCTTTACTTTTCTTCATTCTTTTTCCTTTTTGCTCTCCTGACTCTATAATTACAATTGACTGCTGAGACTTTCTTTTGCTTGATTATTTTTCAAACAGTCTAGTGAATTTGTTCAATTCAGTAATTACATTCCTTAGTTCCAAAATTTCTGTTTGGCTCTTTTTAACAACTTTCTTTTTGCCAATATTCTTATTTTGTTTATTCACTATTTTTCCTAACAGTATTTGGTTTTCTATTTCTATTGGCTCATATGGACATCATCAAGATGGTTATTTTTAATTCTTTCAGGTAATTCATACATCACCATTTCTTTAGAGTTTCTGGAGATATATTTTAATTCTTTAATTGAGTCATTGCATGGTTTTTTTTTGCATGCTTTCTGAATTTGTCAAAATTTGGCCATTTGAGAAAACAGCCATTTCTCCCAGTCTTTATGGACTAGCTTAATATAGAGGCAGACCTTCACCAATCACCCCAGCTAGAGGTTTGAGGGCTTTTAAACCTTTCCAGGTATGTATCCTCTCTGGGCTTGTATGTGTGATTTCTCATTAAAAAGGTTTTCCCATTTCTTCTGAGAAACATTGTGATGGTTAATTTTGTGGCAAGTTGACTGGAATATGGAATGCATAGATATATGATCATACATTTTCTGGGTACTTCTGTGAGGGTATTTTTGGATAAAACTAATGTTTAAGTCAATAGTCTGAGTAAAAATGATTGACTTTTCTAATGCAAGTGAGCCTCATTCATTCAGGTGAAGCCTAAATAGGACAAAAAGTCTGATTCTACCTTTAGTAATAGAGGATTTCTCTCGGATGACTGCCTTCAAATTGGAACATGGCTTTTTCCTCTCTTAGGACTCAAACTGAAACACTGGCTCTTCCCTACTCTCAAACCTGCCAGCCTTCAGATTAAAATTACGCCACAACTATCTTGGGTCTCCAGTCTGCTCTTTCACTCTGTAGATCTTCGAACTTATCAAAATTAATATTTTTAAGTCAATTTCTTATAATAAATCTATTGCTCTCTCTATATAAGCTATCACTTTTGTTTCTCAGGAACTATAATCTCTTGCTCCCCCTAGTGTCTATCTGAAGTATTGTAATCTCTCTGGTGCTGTACTAAGATGTAATGTTCATCTTTATTCTCAGTAGTCCCCAACCTGGCATTAAAAGTGTGCTACTATTCCTTTCAGCCCTCTAATTTGGGCAAAGCAGAAGCCAGTTTCAACTTCTTTCCAAAAACAGAAAGTTGGGCTCACATTTCACTCTTCTCATTTCCTCCTGAAGAAGAAGTTGAGAGTTGGGTATTTTCTTTCAACCACACAACACTGTTCCAGGGAGGGGAAAGGGCTATGGTGGACAAATGCAATGAACATTCCAATTTGGCATGCATGTTATTGTTAAGTTGGTGTCTCCATGGGGGAACAATGTCTGGGTCTTCCTAGTCTGCCATCTTGCTAATATTATTCCCTATTTCCATAGAGACTTTAAGCCATGTAGCATCAACCATGCCTCACACAGAATAAAAAGTTACTGTACACCCAAACCCATGAAAATGTGACACATAACCAGGAGAAAAAAATGGTAATACAACCAATGATAATACATATGTCAAAATTATCTTCAAGGTCTTTAAAATAGATATTTAAGCATGTGTAAAGATGTAAAGGAAAAGGCAAACAAATGAATTATCTCAACTAAAAAAATGCAAATAATAAAAAAGAAGCAAATAAAAATTCTGGAACTTAAAAATAAAATAACTGAAATAAAAAATTCATTAGATAGGATAGCAGTTGAAGAAAATATCGCTTAATTTAAAGACGATTAAGTTCAGTAAAATTAACCAGTTTTCTTAAAGAATAGAACTACTGGGATATATGGAACAATATAAAAAATCTAACACCTCTGGAATTCCAGAAAAAGAGGAGGGAAAAATCGAGAAAGAAAAAGTATTTGAAAAAATAACGACTAAAATTTTTCCAAACATACTTTAAAATTTTGATTCGCAAATTCAGGCAGCTCAGTGAACCTTCAAAAATATAAACACATACAAAAAAAAAAACACCCCAATCTCATCATACTTAAATTGCTAAAAAGATAAATAGTAAATACTAATTTCAGTCAAAACACACACACACACACACACACACACACACACAGAAACAATCTAAGGGGCGCCTGGGTGGCTCAGTGGTTAAGCGTCCGACTTCGGCTCAGGTCATGATCTTGTGGTTCATGTGTTCAAGCCCTACATCGGGCTCTGTACTGACAGCACAGTCAGAAAGAAGAAAGAACAATGCAGTCCTCCAAACAATAGAGTTACACTTTTAGGGTCCTGAAAGAAAACAAACTTAAAAAAATTAAGTCAGAATTCTATATCCAACAAAACTATCCTTAAAAAATGTAGTCTACCCTATGACTCAGCAATAGCACTGCTAGGAATTTACCCAAGGGATACAGGAGTGCTGAGCATAGGAGCACATGTACCCCCATGTTCACAGCAGCACTTTCAACAATCGCCAAATCATGGAAAGAGCCTAAATGTCCATCAACTGATGAATGGATAAAGAAGATGTGGTTTATATATATAATGGAATACTACTTGGCAATGAGAAAGAATGAAATCTGGCCATTTGTAGCAATATGGATGGAACTCGAGGGTGTTATGCTAAGTGGAATAAGTCAGGCAGAGAAGGACAGATACCATATGTTTTCACTCATATGTGAAATAGGACAAACGTAACAGAGGACCATGGGGAAGGGGAAGGGATAAAAATAGATAGGAGAGGGAGGGAGGCAAGCCACAAGAGACTCTTAAATACTGAGAACAAACTGTTGGTTGATCGGGGTGGGGATTAGGGGAAGGGGGGTGATGGGCATGGAGGAGGGCACTAGTTGGAATGAGCACTGGGTGTTATATGGAAACCAACTGACAATTAAAAAAAAAAAAAAGAAGAAGAAGAAGTCCAGATAAAAATGTTTTCAGGTAAACCAGAGCTGAAAGAGCTTACCACCAGCATACTTGGATTATAAAAAAATGTTCATGGCAGTTTTTCAGGAAATGATTGTTACATGGTAATCTGGATAGCATGATGAAATGAAGAGTAAATGATTGGTTAAATGTTAAAGCTATTTTTCTCATTTCTTAATTTCTTTCAAAGACAATTGATTACTTAAAGCAAAACTCAGTGATATATTATGGGATCAATAACATGTAGAAGTAAAGTGTATAACAAATATGGAAGGATGATAAATAGATTTATTTTGTTATAAGTTTCTTACATTATACAAGAGGTATTATAATGTTAATTCAGATGCATTGTTAGAAGTTAAGGATTTTTTCTAAAACCCTTACAGCAAGTACTAAAAATAATATATAGAGTTGGTAGAATGAAATTAGAGTAGGTAGAATGAAATACTAAGAAAAATCATTTCAAAATATGGAAGAGAAGAGGGAGAGGAAGAACAAATAAATGAGACAAACAGAAATGAAATAAAACTATTTCAAAAACTTCTTAAATACAAATATATTAAATGTTAAAAATTATGAGACTGCATAAAAATAACACCCAGTTATAACATGACAGTATTGTTATGAAGAAGAAAGAGATAAGGAAAAGTTAAAGTTTTGAGAAAGATATAACATGGAAACACTAAGTATAGGAAAACTGAATTGACTATAATAAAAAACACATGATATTTCAAGACAAGTATGAGTACCATAGAGAAAAAACATTTCTTTTTTTAGCTGTTATTTTATTATTTTTTTAATTTTAATTTTAATTTTTTTACAAATAGTTTATTGTCAAGTTGGTTTCCATATAACACCCAGTGCTCATCCCCACGAGTGCCCTCCTCCATGCCCATCCGCCCTGCCCCCCACATCCATCAGTCCTCAGTTTTTGTCAGCATTCAAGAGTCTCTCATGGTTTGCCTCTCTCCCTTTCCCCCACCATTTCCCCCCTTCTTCTCCCCCATTGTCCTCCGTTAAGTTCCTCCTAATCCTCCTATACGTGCAAACATATGGTACTTGTCCTTCTCTGCCTGACTTATTTCGCTCAGCATAACACCCTCAAGGTCCATCCATGTTGCTACACATGGCCAGATTTCGTTGTTTCTCATTGCCATGTAGTATTCCATGGTATAGATAAACCACATCTTCTTGATCCATTCGTCCATTTTTGGACACTTAGGCTCTTTCCATGTTTTGGCTATTGAAAAACAACATTTCTTAATGATAGGATTAATTCATCAAAAAGGCATTATAATTATAGCTTTTTAAATAGCAAACTATAAAACCCCTGAATTAACAATTGAAAGATATAAAGGGATATTTGTAACAATATGCATATATCATAAGATAATTATGCTGACTAAAAGAAGTAAGAAAAAATGTGTGTATATTCATTGATTTCATTATATAAAATTCTAGAAAATGCAAAATATTCTTTATTAAAAGAAAGAAATCAGTTATTCTCGGGTATGTGGGAGAGGCAGGGAGAGTTGAGAGGGAAAGATTTTATAGGGGACTGTGTAAACTCTTGGGAGTGGTGAATATTTTTGTTATTTTTATTCTAGTAATGATTTAATGGGTATATACATACAGCAAAATTTAATAAAATGTAGACTTTAGACATGTACGGAATATTGTATGTCAATTATATCTCTATAAACCAATTAAATATAAACAAAAAATAATTCATTTTTAAAAAGTCATTATGTTTCCTTTATCCTTAAAAGACATTTTCACTGGCCAGAGAATTCTAGGTTTATAGTTCTTTTCATTAAGGTTTCTGGAAACTTTATCTTATTATCTTCTATCTTTCATTGTTTCAGTTTAAATTGTTATAGTTGGTCATTCAGAAGATAAACTTTCTCTTTTCTTTGGCCTCTGTTTTTGGCAGCTTTATTATGGTGTGCCTTCCATTTGATTGTATTTGGATATATTTGCCTTAGTTGAAGTTACAATGAGCTTTAAAATGATAGTGACATTCTTTACCTATTTTGGAAAATTCTCATCATTATCTCTTCAAATATTACTTTTGCCTCATTGCTTTATCTTCTATTTCTGAGATTACGATACATGTATGTTAGACCCTTTCAATTAATTTCCTTTGTGTTTTCATTCTTTTCTGTATTTTTCATCCTTTGGTCTATCTGTAATATCTTAATTATAGATATCTATTTTCTACTGATCTATACTTTCACTCATTAATTCTTACATCCAAGTCCATTATATTTTCGTAGAAATTTTAGAACTTCTTCCCAATTCTGATACACAAATAGCCTATTGAGAATTTTTTTGTAATTATGATTGGAAATCTATCAATCAGTTTGATATATTGTGTATTTCAATCCATGACTATGGTAAATTCTCACTTATTTAGGTTTTTAATTTCAATGGTGGTTTACAATTTTCACCAAGATTTCCTAGCCAACTTTTATTTGACTTATCCCTGGAGTTGATTTCAGCATAATTTTCACAATTTTCCTTTCCAGTTGTTTGTTAATATGTATGTAAGAAAACAATTGTTTTTTGCATATAACCTTATAATCTATGTATGACCTTCCTAAATTCATATGTTAGTTCTATTAGTTGTTTTGTAAATTCCCTGATATTTTTTTTCTGTAAACAATCATAATCAACTGCAAATAAGGATAATTTTACTTCTTCCCAGACAACTTTATGCTTTTTTCCCTGCCTTATTGCAATGACTAGCACCTCCAATCAATATTGAATACAAGCACTTAAATAGGCCTCTTTGTCTTGTGTTAGGTTTAAGGTAGAAACAACTTAGTCTTTCACCAGTAATATTCATATGATTGAAGTATTATCAATTTGAGGAGTTTCCTACTTTTCTAGCTTGCTGTAAGTTTCATTATGGATGAATATAAACTTTTTCCAAATACTTTTTTCTGAACCTATTGAAATGATCATTATTGTGTTAATATGATGAATTCCAATTATTGATTTTTAGACAATAAACCAACATTGAATTCCTAGGATAACTCTTGCTTAATTGGTATATATTATCTTTCTCTTTTTTTGTTAGATTTGATTTGTTAATGCTTTAATTACTTTTTATGGAGTGTCTTTGTGAAGATCTATTTGTATTTGCTATGTGTTCTTGATGAATATCCCTTTTATCATTATAAAATGACTTCATTTTATATTTTTACTGTGAGTTACATTTTATGTGATTACAAAAATAGCTAACACAACTTTCAGGTTAAAACTTTTTGTTTGTATAATTTTTCACCCATTTACTTTTAACCTATCTATGTCTTTATAGTCATTTACTTCTTGTAGATTTATTGTAATATAATTGACATGTAACACTGTAATTTTAAAGTGTACAACATGTTGATTTGATACGCTTATATATTGCAAAATGATTATCAATATATCATTAGCTAGTATCTGCATCACATCACATTATTATCATTTCTTTTTTGTGGTGGGAACATTTAAGGTATACTCTCATTAACTTTCATGTATACAATACTGTATTATTAACCATAATCACTATAATGTACATTCAATTTTTTTAATGTTTATTTATTTTTGAGAGATAGAGCACAAGCAGGGGAGGGGTAGAGAGAGAGGGAGACACAGAATCTGAAGCAGGCTCCAGGCTCTAGGCTCTGAGCTATTAGCACAGAGCCCAATGTGGGGCTTGAACCCACAAACTGTGAGATCAACAGCTCAAACCTGAGCTGAAGTTGGACGCTCAACTGATTGAGCCACCCAGGAGCCCCTCTACGATGTGCATTAGACCTCTAGAAATTATTAATCCTATAGAAGTTTGTACTCTTTGACAACATCACCTTTTGCCCTACTTTCCAGCACCTAATAGCTACCATTCTAGACTCTCTGTGAGTTCATTTTTTTTTTTTCACTTACGAGTGAGATCTTACAATATTTGTCTTTCTTTGACTGAGTTATTTCACTTAGTATAATGTCCTCAGGGTCATTATGGAATTGATTTTTTAAAAAAATTTTAATGTTTATTTCTTTTGAAGGAGAGTGAGACAGAGCGCGAGCGGGGACAAGTGCAGAGAGAGAGGGAGACAGAAAATGTGAAGCAGGCTCCAGGCTCTGAGCTGTCAGCACAGAGCCTGATGCGGGACTCGAACTCACAAATGGTCATGATATCATGACCTGAGCTGAAGTCGGACGCTTAACCTACTGAGCGGCCCAGGCACCCGAATTTTTAGAACACTTTGGGTAGTATGGATATTTTCACAATATTAATTATTCCAATCCATACGCATGGGATATCTGTCCATATATTTGGGTCTTTTCCATTTCTCTCATAAATGCATTGCACTTTTCAGTGTATAGAACTTTCATTTCTTCAGTTAAATTTATTCCTAAGTATTGTTTTTGACGCTGTTGTAAATTGAATTCTTAATTTCTCTTCCTGACATTCCTTGTGAGTACTGATTTTTACATACTGATTTTGTATCCTGCAAATTTACTGAATTTATTAGTTCTAACAGTTGTTTTGTTGGAGTTTTTAGATAATGTCATCTGCAAATAGAGACAGTTTACTTTTTTTTTCTATTTAGGATGACTTTTATTTCTTTTATTTGAACAGATGCCAGTACTATATTAAATAGGAATGGTGGGTATGTGCATATTTGACTTGTTTCTGATCTTAGGGGAAATATTTTCAGTTTTTCACCATTGAACATGATTATCTGTGGTATTGTCATATATGGGCTTTATTATGTTGAAGTATGTTGTCCTATACACTGTTTGTTGAACTTTTCATTATGAAAGAATGTTGAATTTTGTCAAATGCTTTTCCTGCATCTGCAGATATGGTCATGTGATTTTTATTTTTCATTTTGTTTATTTTATTTTTATTTTAGAGAGAGAGAAAGAGAGAGCACGAGAGTGAGGGAGAGGGGTAGAGAGAGAAAGAGTATCCTTTTTTTCTTTTTTAAATTATTATTATTATTTTTTACAAATAGTTTATTGTCAAATTAGTTTCCATATAACACCCAGTGCTTATCCCCACAAGTGCCCTCCTCCATGTCCATCTCCCTCCTCCTCCCCCACAGCCATCAGTCCTCAGTTTGTTCTCAATATTCAAAAGTCCTTCATGGTTTGCCTCTCTCCCTCTCCCCCATTATTTCCCCCTTCTTCTCTTTCTTGGTCCTCCGTTAAGTTTCTCCTAATCCTCCTATAAGTGCAAACATATGATATTTGTCCTTCTCTGCCTGACTTATTTCGCTCAGCATAACACGCTCAAGGTCCATCCATGTTGCTACACACGGCCAGATTTCACTCTTTCTCATTGCCATGTAGTATTCCATGGTATAGATAAACCACATCTTCTTGATCCATTCATCCGTTGATGGACACTTAGGCTCTTTCCATGTTTTCGCTTATGTTGAGAGTGCTGCTATGAACATTGGGGTACATGTGCCCCTATGCATCAGCACTCCTGTATCCCTTGGGTAAATTCCTAGCAGTGCTATCGCTCGGTCATAGGGGAGTTCTATTGTTAACTTTTTGAGGAACCTCCCCACTGTTTTCCAGAGGGGCTGCACCACTTTACATTCCCACCACCAGTGTAGGAGGGTGCCCATTTCTCCACATCCTCGCCAGCATCTAGAGTCCTCTAATTTGCTCATTTTAGCCACTCTGACAGGTGTGAGGTGGTATCTCAGTGTGGTTTTGATTTGTATTTCCCTGATGAGGAGGGATGCTGAGCATCGTTTCATGTGTCTGTTGGCCATCTGGATGTCCTCTTTGGAGAAGTGTCTGTTCGTATCTTCTGCCCATTTTTTTTACTGGGTTGTTTGTTTTTCAGGTGTGGAGTTTGGTGAGTTCCTTATAGATTCTGGATATTAACCCTTTATCTGATATGTCATTTGCAACTATCTTTTCCCATTCCG